>NW_025777992.1:0-31947 GCF_021130785.1 Homalodisca vitripennis
TGGCTGTTGTTTTTTGACAGCTATAATTCTTTCGGTTTTTTCCTAATGTATTAATTTATTCTGGAAGGGCACGGCACCTCACTGTGATATTGACTTACGTGTTGATCTACAATTTATTTTGTGAGAATAGCAAAATTTAGGCCTCTTTGTTTCTATTGATTTCTCCTAAAGGTCTCGTACATTGGCCTAATTACATTATGCATGAATAGTTTTCAGCCCTAAATCGTTAAGCAATTGTAAACATTACCAATAGTCTTTTCTTTTACTCTCTTTGGGTTCGTAATTTTTCTGTTTATTGATCCTATTGTTTTACGTCTTTACAGGACAAATTTATTCTGTAAACACAAGTTTAGAAGTTTGACCCATTTCTGGCATGGTTTTAAAATAATAATAAATTAAAAATAATAGTTTAACTGTGTGTGGAATATGAGAGGTTCAATTACTCCACGAGATTAAACTAGCATTTTTATGAAAGAAAAAACCCAAATTTAATTAGTTTTGACACGAAAGGGTACCTTGTAGAGAGTGAGGCACGGGATGTGGGCGTTTGCTGTAAGCCAGGAGGTAAATGTCGTTAATTTATGATCAGATGTGTTCAAGGGAGGGAGGCGGGTTGTTCCTTGTAATCGTGATTGGATTTTTTGCTCTCGCTTTTACTCTTACTTGGTCGAAACAGTGGAGAAAATACATTTGTTTTAGACCGCTTTTTCTGTGTTAAAAAAGCCTACAGTTTTTATTTCAATCGGTTGATTGCCAAATACCGTGACAGGGCTTAAAAGACATAATGAGTTTATGACAGTTTATTTAATATACGTTTATAATGGATTTCGCAATGAACATTAAAATTTCACTTTTAATAAATCTAAATTTAACTTTATGTAATTTTTTTTGCTTTTAGTTAATGGTCTGTTGCTTTTTTTCTAAATAGAACAATAGCTAGTTAGTCCTAGGGATATTTATCAGTTTTTATTTTACTATGTAACATTTTAATGAATAATAAATCACTAAATACTGTGATAAGGAAAATAACGATAAATGTGTAACCAAACTATAACTATGCGGACTTCTGATTAGACCTTAGACATTTTATCAGGATAACAGTAAAACAAGCCAAATATAAATAAATTATACATTATAATCCAACAATCCAACTTACATAGCTCATGTGTTCACGCTTTTTCATCGTTTAATGGTTTTCTGCAGTTTTTAATACAAAATGTTTGTGAATCCCAAAATTTTGTTATATTTTAAACTACACAATATTATTCTTAAACAAAAAACACGATCGATCCTAGAGCTGGTAATGTATAGGTCTGACAAAATGCGTGTTAATGTACAGCGTGAGTGTATTTATTTCCTTTTCAAAACGAGTATGATGTGGGGTGATTTTGAAGAAGACCAGTCTATTTAATAAGGCAAGTGGTCGCCAAAAAGAATACATCCTCACGGCAACATGAAAGATTCAATAAATAAAATAGAATGATTAAAATAAATCTTACTTATTTTTAATAAATAATGAACATAAGAGACAATAGTAAAGTTCTTCCTACAAAATATCTTTTGAGAAATTGAGCATTAGATATTTTATTCACTTGTGTTAATATAATGTGAATAATTTCAATGTTTTTTTTTTTCACTTGGTAAACTCATTATTTTAATTGTTTGCCTAATTTTTCTGGACCATGATTATAAAGGCTTGTCAATCTCAGAATTATATAACAAAACTGTACTGAAGGTTGTCCTGTAGTATAGTGGCTGGAATTGGATATGAGTAGATCCAGCCTCATTAGTTTTTTATAGCCTTTTGAAAACCTAATATAGTTCTCTAGTGTTAAAAGTATCTTACTTTTAATGTAATAACCAAGACTCTTATCATACAGTCCTGTCTCCTTCCTTTGCTGTCATCATCTAACTTTCAGGCTATTAGAAGACTCTAGATTTTTAGCTAGTACTAACATGTTGCTACATACTGACTGAGTCCATTGTGTTCAAAAAGTGTTTGTAAATATGCTCCAGGCCCATAATACCATTATGAATCAAACATTTCTTATATTTTTGAAGTTCCATGCCGTTACGTTGTCTGGCTTTGACAAATCATCTAGATAAGTCACATCCATATGAAAATCTCCAATAAAATGTCAAGTCCACAAGTGTCTTGGGTGGACTATTTTTTTAACAGTCATATATTTGATGAAAAATGGGTTTATGCGAATTGTATTTTCATTTATATATGTACTTAAAACTGGTTCTTAAGCTTAAATGATGGCGTTTACTTCTACATTCCCCTTTTTTAAGGTATTTGTACCACCCTGTAGGTATACAAAAATACTCAAATGAAAATATCTCTATTTCTGGTTGATATTTTATTTCTTTTTGTTTAACTTTTATATTCATTCAGTTATTATCTGTCAGCCGATTAGCGAGAGGCTATTAACTCTAGTCTCCACACTTACCTAACTACGGACTATAACCTGTCTGGTATAAATATAGATATGCTTTGTCTGTGAGGGTTTTATAGGTCGTAGTAAAAATTATTTTTGGCTCTATTGTAAAGGATCACGCCTAAATTTTAATACAGTTTTTATCTCGAAAGTGTCAGAGAGGAGCTTTAAGGAAGATCAACCTAAAGTCGACAGATATCGCACCTGCGTTACCGCATAGCAGAGTATACATCAATGAACACTTAACGGCTGAGAACAAAACTCTACTGAGGGGGGGGTTATATATTTTAATGATATATTAATTATGACTAAGTGTTAGTTGGGAGATGGAGAGGAGGGGATGGCTTTGACACTTACTTGACAGACAAGCCATGGAACCTGAACGACGAGTTTGGTACTTTATGTAAAAAAGCGACTAACACTGTCACACAGATTACGTTGGGTTATTCGTTTGGAATTTGTATATTAGTAGGTATTTAGTAACAAATGGGCCTTTCAAAGAAATTTGAACTAATATAACTAGTAGTATGGGTAAAAGCTGATAGAAATACTAAACTTACAATCCATTAACTAAACACTCAAAAATAATGTTTTTCTTTAGTTATGATGCGCGTTTAAAAACTGAGAATATTTCATTGACTGGTAATTGTTAGAGATGTAGGAGTAAGCCGTTAACAATACTAAGCAGTGATTACTTAAAATAACCAAGGATCTGGTAAGCTAAACTTACTGCTATTTTTATCCGCACTCGGAGAATGCAATCAATTCAGCATTTCAAGAACAAACAAATTCTCTGAATAAAATAAATTTTCATGATGAGATTAGTGAGTGGCAGGTGGTGGATAATTTGTTAATGGGACCGTGTAACAGAAGCTCCGTTAAATTACATCGCTGTAATCTGTAATGTTACACTTGCACAAGCATTAAAGACAACAGCTTGTGCATGGAGGTTTAGATTACATCACAATAGTTGTACTATCATGAATACATTATAGTACTTTATCCTACTGTAAATATATTCAGAGTTTTGTTGTTTTATATAGTTTTAGTTTTAAGTAGTTTTTGAGTAGTATGATGTGAAGTGGAGTAAGATTATGAAATAGAAACACTGCTACGGTGTCGGTTCTAATTGACCAGTCCTGGGAGATGCACATGTCCCTAAAGTTCTCTGTGCGTTGATAATATGTCAGGGCTCTTACACTAAATGCCTGGTTATGAATTGAGGACTTCAATGCAATCTTCTGCAGTCGTCGTCAATTTCCTACCCCAGATGCACCGCTGTAGTTAGCACAAACTGCTCTGCTCTGTCTTAACCCCTTCTCGGTTTTTTGGGCGTAACATTTATAACATTATGTTGATAGCGATGGCGTAAAGTGTGCTATTGACGTAATATTACGCATTTTTTATTGCTCCTGTGTTACTCTGTTCGTAATATTGAGTAAGATGCATTTGTGTGACGACACGTTTTGCGTCGCGCAAGTAGTTATGGTTTTTTCTACTAGATGGCAGCATTTTCTTGGTCCTCTGTCATTAGTAATTTGTACCTTGGTGAGGTGACTGTGGTCGCACAGTGCAGAAAGCTACCGCATGTTGTTGCGGTGTTATGTCATGAGTATCTTATATTTTTATATCTAGTGTTTATTGTACCAAGGAATATACCAAGCACAAACAGCCAACCGTCGTTGTTTGCGAGATGATTACACCCACAGGAATAGTGAAAAATTATTTAGTAGACGATGTATAAAATATAACACACATTTTATAAAAGACATTAAAGTAAATTTTTTTACGTATCCAGGTATGAATCTAAACTTTAGAAACCTTTATCTGTACAAATATACAGAAAAAAAGAAAACTACACAATGCTTAAATACAAAAATTAAAACTCAAGACTATGTAACGCGAACCCGATTTGGGGATTAATTGGTATCCGCTGCCACCACTGGATGATTCCGGTAAAAGAAATAAAGTTTGTGCAACAACGTTTGAATTTTTAAAAAACACTGTTTATTAAAGATTAATTTTATAGAAATCACACAATTTACATTGGTTAAAAAGGGGAGAGCACTTCTGAATGATATAAAGTATTGAATTACATTATTGAAAGAATTTAGAAAAGTTTTAAAATAGGGCAACAGAGAGTTACATGTCTACGAGTCTGAGGCCTGAACTAGACTCTTCCCAGCACACGCAGGTGCTGACTCTGCATTGTCAGCAGTCTTACTGCTGACCTCCTCAACAGTGCTGTACACTTTACAATTATTATGTCTTTAGTTAAATTTTACTAAATGAATGAAATTTTTATAAAACCAAATAAAGCATAATTTCTTGAATTATTGTTAATATGGGTTCGGGTCGTTACATCACCCCTCTCCTCTGGAAAAGATGTGTCATAGGATTAAAGTGATGGCACATCTTGAATCTATTACATTCGTATGTTAATGACTTATTTGTAACATTAAAATGTTTTTTTTTCTTTGAAGTGTTCCCCACATTATTAATACATATTTCTAATCTAAGTTTACATAACCATGATGCTATTAAGATTTAGGATTATTACTAATATACAACATTTTCTTTTCAGAGTCACAAGCCGGTCAGAGTCTTTTGATTTGTCACTTTAAAGATTTTAAAAAATTTTCACATTTTTTTCACTATTTAATCATGAGGGGGGGTCACCCGAACAAAGGAGGCTTCGTGGATGTTCTCTGCTAATGGAGTTCCTTCCTCCACCCTCACCGTCAGTTGGCTCTGGTCTGGGCCGCTTGTGCTCTGAGTTTTGTCTTTGCCGCCGACTGGTCGTGCAAAGGCGTCTTATTCTCCTATGACATATAAAAACTACGAGCAGTACACAATTTAAACTTACAAAACTACATACATGACAATAAAATTATAGTTCTTATTTTACATAAATGACGACAGGTCGGTTTTATATTAGATCCTTGCAATAATGAATTTAGTCCTATTTCTATATGATCATCAATTAGATTCTTTTTTATATCTTTTAGCGTTTCAAAAGTTAAGTTATTGTTTAATAATATAAGAGCGGTTTCATTCGGCTGCAATATGTTTATTTTCGGTATATGAAGGTGCGTAATATTTCTTTTATAAACTATATTGCCTCTAATCCTCGAAAATATTTTACCACTTTTTTCCAAAAATATCACACCTTCATATTTACATGTTCTAAATCTTCACTAGTCGGTACACCAAATAACCACTTTAATGCATAACCTCCTGCATTTATAAGTCCACGCTTATTTCTAGAATGTCCTACAGGTGGCAAAAGTTTTAATAAGTCAGTTATATCACTCTCATACTGATCGATTCCTTCCTTCACTCTTATATATTCAAACTCGAAGTCTTCATCCCAGACGTTCACACTGATATTTTTAAACTGTTCTAATTCTACACATCTTTCTTTTAATGGTATCAGTTCATCAAGGATTTCCACTAGATCAAAGTCTAAAACGATTCTCCATTCATCTCCGGATATCACAGAGTCTTCTAGCTTCCTAAACACAACTCCTTGGCTCATTTCAGCTGCTTTGACCATCGTAATAACCATTAGTCCTGTAACAAAGGTTATACTTGACATCTATAATCTAACCTATCATTTATGTTATGCATATTCAATGTGGTTTAACTAACTTCTCCTTATTATAATATAACACAATTGATCTTCTTAAAGTAACTCGATTTGTCCTTTCACTTCTTACAACTTTTTTTCTTCTGGCCTTCTGTATTAGTACTCTCAGTAATCTCATGTGCTTGTGTGGATATTCTCAGAAAAATTTTAGTCTTCAGAGATCTCTCTTTTTTTATGTTTTCTCTCACACAACATTCATACCCAATCAGCAACATTCGTTTTCACATTTTCACTTCTGTCAAACTGATCATTTTCACTTCATTCGCTACTGAGTTGTTATCCTACAAGATGAAATTTCAAGAATACTCAACAGCTTCGGCTTTTCTTTTACTTCTCTCGTGATATAACACTTTACTTCTACATTATTATAGTACAACTTGCATGCTTCTATTTACAACTCAACTTCATAGTCTTCCAGTCTGGACGGCTTCCTCCTTTCCCTTACTGGTCTTTCATTGTTTCCTTCTTGGGCAGGTTGTAATCCACTCGGTCCTCCGGCTTGCTCTGCTGCTTGGCTTGGTACTGTTGGATCTTCAACCTCCTCTTCTGCATCACTTGCTTCTTCTTCGAGGCTTATTCCTCTTCTTGCTTCCTTGCTAGGAAACTCCTAGTGCTTCTTCATTTTCATTCTCATGGAATTCTTCTACGCTGTCTTCGTTTTCTTCTTCTTTGTTTTTTCAGTTCAAATACTGGCTTGATTCTATTATTCACGTGCACTTTGACGTTTTTCCCTCTTATTCTTAAAACTACATTTAACTCAGATACGATTTCTACTATTTTGTATGGACCTTTCCATAACTGTGAGAGTTTTTTAACTCTGCCCTTTTTTATGTGTGGTACATGCAGGTACAATAACTGTCCGACATAATACTCACTTTCTTTCGACTTCTTGTCGTAATGCTTCTTTTGAGCTTTCCTTGCCTTTTCCTGGCAGTGTTTCGATATTTTCTTGAATCTCTTTTAATCTGGTTCGTAGATCTTCTACGTAATCTGAGTAGACATCTGTGTCCTCAGTTATAGTGAGACCTGCTTCTAAGGGTGTTTCCATCTTCTTTCCCGTACACCATTTCAAAAGGGGTGTACCCTGTACACTCGTGTTCTTGGCTGTTGTATGCCATGTTGATCATAGGTAACAGTTCGTCCCAGTCTGACTGGTTTTTGTTGACAAAGTGGCTCAGCATTTTTAGGGATGGTTCGGTGCACTCTCTCTGTCCGTCCGTTACTCATAGGGTGGTAAGCAGTCGTCTGTATTTTTTTTTATTTTCAGTAGTTTGCAAACATTCTGAATCAGTTTCTGATGTGAAATTTTTTCCCTTGGTCTGTAATTAATTCTTTTGGTACACCGATTGACGTTATAACTTTCTGAACAAATGCTCGTGCTATGGTTTCAGCTGTTTGATCTGGTAATGCTATAAATATTCCGAATCTTGTGAAATGGTCGACAACAGTTAATATGTACTTGTTATTTGATCTAGTTAACGGTAATGGACCTACTATGTCGCATGCTAATCTATAACCAAATTCACTCACTTCTTGAAACTTCCCTAATGGTGCTTTTTAATTTTCCATAGTCTGTTCAATCTGTTGCTTGAGTCACATGATCGCACGAATGCTGTTACATCTGCTCCTCATTTTTGGCCAGTAGAATTTATCTTGAATTCTTAATATGGTCTTCTTTATTTCCTCCATGTCCACGTCGTTGGCAAATCATGATGTAGTCGTATTACTTTCTCTCTCAATTCTCTTGGTATTACAATTAATTTTTCATCTTCTTTCTTGAAGTACACTACTCCTTGGGGACTTGTTTTGAAATGTTCATGCATTTTCAGTTTTTGACATTCTTTATCTTTCTTTTGAGCTGCTTTAATCGCGTCTATATCTAATAAAGGTAACTTTTCACACTCATTTTTGTATACTACTCTACTTAGACAATCTGCATTTTTTGTTTTTCACACCGGGTTTTGTGGTAAACTTTGTAATCATACTCAGCTAATTTCAAAGCCCATCTTGTTAATCTACTTGAAGGATCTTTTAATGATAGTAACCATTTGATTGCACTGTGGATCTGTGTAAAGAGAAAAAAGATCTTCCATAAAGATAACATCTGAAGATAATTTAACTGCCCAAACTACAGCTAATAACTCTCTCTCTCGGTTTACACTGTAGTTCTGTTCTGCGGAATTCAACTGTCTTGATGCATACGCTATAGGGATGTTCTACACCGTTTATTTATTGTCCTAGCACTGCACCAATCGGCTACGTTGCTGGCATCTGTGCTAAGAATGAAAGATTTTGAAAAATCTGGGTAAGATCAACAAGGGTTCAGTGGTTAGTTTTTCTTTTAGTTTTTTTGAAAGCTGTCTCACAATCTGGTGTCCAATTAAATTTTTCATTCTTTTTGATCAATTTTGTTAATGGTTTGGCTATGTCCGCAAAGTTTGGAACATGCCTTCTGTAGTAACTGCATAATCCAATGAATCCTCTGATTTCTTTCTCATTCTTTGGCTGAGGAAACTCCTTTACAGCTTCAATCTTTTTCGGACAAGGCTTTACTTTACTCCTTGATTCGTGATTATATGTCCTAAGAAATTAATTTCGGGTTTTTGCAATTTGGCATTTCTTTAGCTGTACACTTAAGTTTACCTCCTTAAACCTCTCTAGCACGTCACTCAAATCTTGTGCATGCTGTTCTATTGTCGGGCTGTAGACTAAGATGTTCATCCATGTATGGTAGACAAGACTTTCCTTTCAGTCCTGATAAAGTGGTATCAATCAACCTCTGGAAAACTGCAGGGGAGTTTATAAGACCCATGGGCCATGGGGCATTCTGGTATATTCATAATGTCCTGTTGGAGTACTGAAAGCTGTTTTCTCTTGGCTGTCAGGATGCATTTTAATTTGGAAGAATCCCGAATTCATATCTAGTGCAGTAAAGAATTTACTTCCACCAAGCATGTCAAGTGTTTCGTGGATATCTGGTAAAGGATAAACTTCTGGTACTGGTGCATGAGTTTCAGATCTCTGTAGTCGATGCACATTCTGTGAGTTACAACACCATCTGGACCAGGTTTCTTTGGAACTATGACCACTGGTGCTGACCATGGTGATACACTCGGTATTATGATTCCCCTTATCTAGTTGTTCCTCTATCAGATCTTGTATCACTTGTTTCTGTGCATGCGGCACTCTGTATGGCCTTTTGTTAATGGGAGGGTGATCTCCTGTGTTAATTTTGTGGCTTACTTTTGCTGTACATCCTAAATTTTCAATTCCTCCAAGGCTAAACAAATTTCCAAATCGATGAAGTACGTTTCTAATCTTTGCTTTTTCTTCTGGTCTCAAATGCTCTATATTTTCTTCTCTACTTTTCTTCTGAATTCGTCGCTTTTTTTAGATACTGTGTTGACCCTTTTTGGTTCTGTCGAATTCTTTGGTTTTTAAATGAGGTTCTTCTAATTTACAGATCAAAGTGTTCTTATCTTGTACATTGTTAAATCTTCTGGGCTTGTATAAACTACTTTCGTCCAACAAGTTCCATTTCTTACTTTAGTTAGACTTCTGGCTACATAAATTCCATGAATTTTTACGAGTGCTGGTTCAGTAATTACAACTTTGTTCTCAATTTCTTGCTTTCGTTGTTTCACATTTTTCCCCAATTTTAGTTGTACTAACATTTCTGAACGGGCAGGTATGTTGAGGTTAGTTCTGCAGTATGCTGGAAGATTTTCAGGCAAGTTTTCGTTTTCGTTAGGCTTCACTTGCGCGTTGATTGAGCGATCGGGTTCTACTTGGAAGGTTTGAGTTCGCTTGGTGGCTATAACCAAGTCCACTCACACAATCATTTGTAGTTTCTTTGTCTCGTTCGTATAGGTCGACTGCGTCACAACCTTCAATACTTAAGACATATCGTTCTAAATCAATGACAGCTCTTTTCCACCTAAGCACATCATACCCTATAACTGCAATATAATCGTCAGGCAAGTCTGCTACTGCTACTATGAACGTACAAATCATTTCTGTGTCTCCTAGCTTTATAGTCTGTTTTACTTGACCGTAGGTGTGCATTATGGCTCCTGTGATGCCATGTACACGAACATCAGTCGGTGTGAGATAGGTCCTTGGGTGACCGTTTTCTCTATCATCATCGAGATTTGTGCCCCAGTATCAATTATGACTGGCCCATTGACACACTCCCAATGGTTCCATGAGCTAGTAGTTCATAGTTGTTTTCCTGCTCAGTGATATATATGCAATTTTAGGTTTTTTCTTCGCCTGTCCAAACCTTATCTTGTGTAGGTTCAGATTTACTTCCTCACGGGGTTGCCAGCGGCGCTTCTGGGTTCCCCGCTGTAGTTTAACGATAGAGCGTTTCTTGAACTATAACCGCTTCCTGAAGGTTGACCTCTTTCGTTACCCGTGTTCTTTGTTCTGGCCCAGCAATTATCAGCTGTATGACCTTGCTTCTTGCAGAAGCTGCAGTGAGGACGTGTGGAGTTTGCCTTTGATTTACATTCTGATTCTCTGTGCCCTTTTCTACGGCAATATCCACATTCCTTCATCTGCCTGTCTGTAGAGCTTCTACATCTACAGTCTTTTGCTACGTGTCCTATCTTTCCACAAATGTAGCATTTACTTGTTAAATTGTTTCCAAAAACTTTCCTTGGGTTTTCTTCAAATGGATTCCGGCCTTTTTTCTAAGTTATTTATTGCTATTGCGGTAGTCACTGCTTCTCTAAAATTCTTTGGAAACTTAATCCTTGTTTGTCTGCCAATTTCTCCGTAGAGTCCTCTGACAAAGGCTTCCATTGTTCTTTGGTCAGCTTCTTCTCTTAATACTCTATTTACTTCTTCGTTATTGGTGGTTCTCAGTGTTTTGTCACTGACCCTCTTGACTCTGTCAGAAAATTGTTCGATGGTCTCTCCTTTATTTTGTCTGATGTTAGCTAATTGTTCAAAATAATAGTGATCTGGTAGGCTATCTCCAAACCTTTCTGTTAGAGCAGACTTAATTTCTTTAAGTGTTGTGGCGTTTTTGCATTTTTCATCTGATTTTGAAAACTGTAGAGCACTACCAATTAACTTTAATTTCAATACTTGTAATGTTTTGTGTTTCGTTCCAATTGCTTAGTTCTCCTATGCCTTGAATATGTTATCGAAGAATGGCATGAGTAGATCGGCTCTCTCTCCATCGTAGGGAGTAATGCTAGACACTAGCTCAAATGATGGCCTGCTTGCTGCTCCGATTTGTCATATCCATAGCGGATGGTGACATTTCTGTTCTGTTCAGCACAGAATTTCCCGCGATGGTTTCGTCTATGCAGTCTTGAAGAGACCTGACTTTGGTTGAAATTGCATCAAAAGCCTCTTGAAATTCAATGGTTTTTCCTTCAAACGTTACTGTAGAACTCATGATTGTTGATTTGTTATAATGATCTTAATAATCTAACATTTAATTTAGGAAACTCTACAAAATTTTACGAAGTTCGATTTAAAATATACGACTGAATTTATGACTAGTAATACTATTTTTTTCTTCAAAATCCCAAAAGTTTTCTATCAAAATAAATTTTCTGATAACCAATCAATGATTGATAGCCTATCTATACCCAATCCTATCAATCAATCATCATCAATTGATGTTAGTGATAATAATCCATATACATCATATAAAACTAATTAGTAGATTAGCAATGCCTAATCAATTAACAATATCAATTTACACAGCAATGTATAAGTATAGATTTTAAATAACGCACTGTAATAGCGTCTAACTTCAATTTCAAATTAATTTTAAAACATCAATATTTCTTAATAACAACAATTATTTAAACTCAAAATATTAATTTTATCAAAACTATGACACTTGTTTTAAAGAGTGCTTCTACATTACAAAGATTTAATAAATATTTTTTTATCTGGAAACATTGGCAATTTCCACTAAATATTATTTAATAATTATTCTTATCTTAATTTTAAAATGAGAAATAGGTGCCCTGGAAGTGACGACCTGACATTGAAGTACACATTGTTACTCCATGTTAGAGTAATTCAATTTAATTTACTTATTACTTAATAATCAATCACAAAATTTGCCAAAAAAATGTGTTCATTCAATGCTGCATTCACTATTATACCACAGCACCTTTATTCTCTCTTATTTCTATGTCTTATTTTATTATATAATTAACGTAGAATATTTGGTAAGAATTAGTTTTAAAAGTATAGCCAATGTTTCTTTATTATATTTATTTAATTTCTGAACGTGAACAAAGGCTCACCAAATATCGCCGCCATTGTGACTGCCATGGTTGCTAGAGGCTGTGGACAGATGATGTTGGTTGTTGTCAGCGTCACCCACGATGTTGTAGTACGGTGTTATTAACCTAAAAAAAGGCCTAACCTTGACATCCAAAGTAAAAGTTTTATTCCAACTCCAAATTGTTCTATATAACCCTCCTTATTGTTTGGTAAAAAGTTACACCATTTTGAGCGTCGGGTTTGGGGGGGAGGGGGAGAAAAAGTAGGAAATGTAGTAGTTTTTTTAGTTTTTTGGAAATTGGTTGAAAACTAAGCTGTGTAGCACAAAGAGTGTTATATACAAAAATATTTTACATGAAATTTTAAACAAAAAATGTCCTATGCATATTCCCTGTAAAATTTACGGTTCATGAGTTGCAGACGGTGTAAAAATAAAAATGATATAATTTTTTAAGGTTTTTTTTCCAAATAAAGCTATATAGAAATAAGTAAATGATTTAATTAAAGAAGTAATAATATACTACAGTATTATAGTCAAAAAGAGGCTAAGAGGCACCATAGAAGGTTGAAAAAGTTGAAAAAGAATCACAGCGACAACTATTGCCACTTGGAATCAATTCCATGCCGACTTGTTCTCGGGTGTGCGAAGCAATGGAAGAGTTTGCAGGTGTTCGCAGCCTCTCTTCAGAGCAGCACGTGGAGCTACAAGATGCAAGGCAAAAAAGAAACAATAAGGACTTGCAAACCTTCATTTCTTGGATTGAAGAACATAATCCGTTCTCTAAATCACCTGAACTCTCTTCCTTGTCAACAGGGGTATTAGGTGATGAAACTGTAAACTGCGATAAAGCATTTGAAATAGGAGCTATATCCATCAAAGCTATTGAAAACAAAACATTTAAAGAAATACACATAAAAAGAAAGTTTGCTGTCAAGTCTCTAGCCTCTATAACGAAGTCGGTGAAAATTAACAACGACATGGTATGTGTAAATCCTAACACTCTCTTACATCGGATGGTGAGTACAGTAAGGAGTGATGAGAGATTAGAGGAAATTTTTCAGTTTGAACTCTGTGCATATCCTCCATCACTGTTTGACGAATCTGGCTTGATGAGGAAGGGGAAAAAATCATCAATGGTGACGGTTTTGGTTTCAGATTCAAAAGAATCATCAAACATCGATGACCCAGTGAAAGTGTCCTATATAATTGACGGAGGCCACCTCCTACATCGTGTTGTCTGGCAACAGCCTGCTACATTTAAACAGATTTGCGAGCAATATAGTGATTACGTATGTACTCATTATGGAAAAGCGACTGTTGTTTTTGATGGTTACGAACGAAGTAACACAAAGGATCAAGAACACCTACGAAAGATCACGTTCCAACATTGTGGTCAAAGTAGAAGACTCAATCCATGTCAACATAAATCAAAATGAATTTTTAGCTAGTGCTAAAAACAAGATGGGTCTAATAACCCTTTTTTCATCGCACTTGCAACAATGTGGTTGCACAGTTCTTCAAGCATCGGGTGATGCTGACCTATTAGTAGTCTTAACAGCTATTGATGAAGCGAAGAAAGATGTTCAAACGTGTGTTATTGGTGATGACACGGACTTATTAGTACTGTTGACTGTCCACCGCACCTTCAGGGAATAAACTGAAAATGGTCGTACCTAAAAAAGGAAATCACCAGGAAAAAGTGTACATTATTTCTGACATTCAGCAAGGCATTGGGGATATGAAAGATGTACTTTCTGGTTACATACGCCTTCACAGGATGTGTGACACTGTGTATGCTGTCTATAAGAAGGGAAAAATTGCACCTTATAGGAAAGTTCAAGCCAACAACGTTCTTCGTGAAAAACTTCTGGTCTTCAACAAACCCCAAAGCCGACCCCAGTGCAGTGGCTGATGCAGGAAATTACTTGCTACTTGCAATGTTTGGAGCCAAGAACACTGAAGAACTAGATTGTCTCCGCTGCCAGTCCAGTTGGATGCAATACCCCCCACTTCAGGAGCGTCAAGACAGCATTCATTTAGGACCTACCACCAGGTACAACAGTGGCTGAATGAAGATAAGGATCCACTCGAGTGGGGTTGGAAGAAGATTGGCGACCACCTGACACCAATTACAACAGCAAGTCCTGCAGCCCCCCAGGAATTACTGTCCCTTATAATGTGTACTTGCAAAGATGAATGCGTTCGTAATTGTGAATGCAGAAGGAGTGGTCTAAACTGCACTAGCATATGCAGCAATTGCTCAGGCCAAGCATGTGATAACATGGACAATAATAACATCTTAGACGACGAGCTAGAGGAGGAGGATAATGTGCTGGAGGATGAGTGAAGTTAATAAAGACATTGAACATTCCAAATTTTAAAAGATATTTATGCTTAAGAAGTGAATTTATGTTGCAATGTTCGTAGAAAGTTCAGGGTGGGTTTCTCCGTACCACAGGTTTATATGGCCTAGGCCTGTGGAAGCCTCTTTTCGCTTAAAAAAGAGTGCCCCTTGATAAGGTGGTGAGGTTGTCGTTCCTTCAAGGGCTTATCACTAACATACCACCGGCCACTGAAATAGCAACATTCTTTTACAAAGCTTATTTTTTAAAAAAATTATCAAAATTACGAAAAAGTTAACATTTACACCGTCTGTAACTCTTGAACCGTACAATTTAGAGTGATTATGAAAAGGACCATTCTTATTTAAAATGTAACTTAGAACATTTTTTTATATAACAATGTTTAGGATAAACCGCTTAGTTTTTGAAATATTTACGAAAAACTAAAAAAACTAGTGATTTTTAAAATTCCCCCCCCCCTCACCCCCAAACCCGACGCTCAAAATGGTGTAACTTTTTACCATAGAATAAGGGGACTATGTAGAAGCAATTTGGTGTTGGAGGAAAACTTTTACTTTGGATGTTGAGGTTTAGGTCTAATTACACCGTACTATTGGTTGGTTGCTCCGCTTCCGTCTCCTAGGCTGGTGACGTGATGAAGGTGGCAAGATGGCGTCGTCTCTTGGCGTCCTTTCTCGGTTTGGCGTCTTCACGTGTAGATTCCTTTATCCAATTCCATCGTCTTCCTGTTGCACTTTTTACTCCAAAATTTTGAAAAATCCAACTAGGAAACACTTTTCCTAACTGTTAAAACTATACTTGACACTGGATTACACTGTTTAAGTAATTTTGATGTTCACGTGGTCACTTCGGCGTCGGGAAATCAATCAACTGTACAGTTAAATTGTCCCAAAGTTACGCGATCATCCCACCGCTGCCACCAAATCTGTAACGCGACCGATTTGGGGATTAATTGGTATCCGCTGCCACCACTGGATGATTCCGGAAAAAGAAATAAAGTTTGTGCAACAACGTTTGAATTTTTAAAAACACTGTTTATTAAAGATTAATTTATAGAAATCACACAATTTACATTGGTTAAAAAGGGGAGAGCACTTCTGAATGATATAAAGTATTGAATTACATTATTGAAAGAATTTAGAAAAGTTTTAAAATAGGGCAACAGAGAGTTACATGTCTACGAGTCTGAGGCCTGAACTAGACTCTTCCCAGCACACGCAGGTGCTGATTCTGCATTGTCAGCAGTCTTACTGCTGACCTCCTCAACAGTGCTGTACACTTTACAATTATTATGTCTTTAGTTAAATTTTACTAAATGAATGAAATTTTTATAAAACCAAATAAAGCATAATTTCTTGAATTATTGTTAATATGGGTTCGGGTCGTTACAACTATATGCCTACAGATGAACGTACACGCAGCAGGGCTGACAAACATTCCTGATATAGTTTATATTGAGAAACCAGCACATGCGTATTACAGTATAGATGGTAGGCCTAGGCATTCATTGAATATGGCAAGGGTTTATAAATCATTAACCTAGAGGCTACCACAAATTTTCCCAAATAATGCTACTGGTATAAAACCCTACATGCTTTAACAGCCTTTAATCTATAGGTGGCAATCATACACTATTTGCAAGACTAACCGGAAATAAGCCTTTTACTAGATAACTATATAATCCAGTTATAAATAAACATCAATGAGTATAAACTACAATACTGACAGGATTAGATAGCATAACCTCTTTTATACGGCTAAGGTGTAGCTTTTTTAGTACCTGCAATTTCAATAAACAGCCTTATGCTAGCTGGAACTTCCTAAAAAACAAAATTAGAAAAACTTTAGTTATTAGTCTAAAATAAATGCTTTATGGTTAAGCGTTAACGAGGCATAATACTCAGTAGGCTAACACAATTGTGTGTGCCGTAATATGTAAAAACATTTCTTGCTCGTGTTTTCCCTCTATGTGTCAATAGCAAAAAGAGTGAAAGAGGAAATTTGAAATGAACCACAGCGAATATTGTTACACAAGAGTGGCCGAAATATAGACTAAATAACTGTACCTAGATAGAAAATTTTGTAATTACCTTGTATTGAACATGAAAATTGCACAAGAACGTGTAACTTGTAGCTAAAAGTGTAACTTTAAATAACTATATAAATATTTTGTGCGGAAATAAACTAACAACTATAAAATTGCGAACCTGAAGAAACCTTCCTTTCAATAAATTATCTATTTATTTCATCCAGCTATATTGGATTTCACCATGTGCCGCAAATTTCAACCACATCGCCATGACAACAAAACGCACTCCTCTTCTCTCCGTACGTTTATAGTTTTCACCAAATTCCTCAACATTAAACAACATAGCCACTACGACGAAACTTTTCAACTGGCACCACTTATCGAAATTGGGAGACATTTCCATTATTGAAATCTATCCTGCTTCGATTTCTAATTACGATAACCTTAGGAACTAAAACTTTAGCTGCATCGTAACCCCTCACGGTGAATAAATAAAAACACTTTGTAATTTTTGCACATTGTGAAAATAAAATAAGATGAAACTATTTCAAATGGATGTCCTGTATATGGTTTGGAAGTAATGCGTATTAAGTTTTAAATTATAATAGTTCTCTCTTAGGTTTTGAATACATTTTTTAACTTACCCTGGAGAGTCGGCAGTATATTGTACTTATCAACTAATTAACATAAATCCAGGATTTTTATATAAAATTCCGGTAGTAAATGAATGGTTCATACTCATAAGCTGTTTATATTAATTTGGGTTTAAAGTGGTTAACGTTTTAACTACCCACCATTGGCTTTAAGTATTTAAAAAATATTTAATCAATATTTTGTATGATAACTGCAGTGGTAATAATAGTAAATATAATAAATGATTTTGAAATGATAACAATTACATTTGAAAGGGTGATTACGGTAAATCAGGTTAGTGTCCTCTATTCCAACATGAGAGGAAAGGGTTAATCAGCAGACAGTCACTGGAATAGAAGCTGCTGCGCTACGTGAGTAGAAGTTCAACTACTACACCGCATCCTGTAGAATGATGTCCTGGAAAGGTATAATTATGTACAACTCACCCACTTATATACTGGCATTGGCCAATTTATTAGCCCAGTTTGAAGGTTTTTAATATATTACTATAGATTTATAAATGAAAATATATTTTGCCGTTCTTTTTTAGTTACTTATTTAATACTTTCTAAATATTGATAGAGGCTAATACTTGCAATAAAATTACTTGGATGAGTTTTAAGATTTGAAATGATAGTAGGATTTCGGATTTTTGCTATTGTTATATGTTTACAAAATGTCTAGAACAACGTTTCAAGGATTGAAATCTATCCTCTTCGTCTGGTGTAATTGTTATTAGTATACGAATAAAGAAAGAAAAGAAATAAAACAATAAGATAAGGAAAAGGGATTAAATATACTTTAAACCTACTTTAATTCCAGATAGTTTAAAATGTTCCTACCCGTTGTCACTGCACAATATGCAAGTCACGAGCTCAACCACAAGTTACACAGGTATATAAATGATGAGTCTCCATAAACAAAATAAAATATGCTTTCGTCATCAACTGATAGGAGAGACTATGCTAAACGCACAACCAATCAAACCTCAAGATGGCAATTTAAATATGCTATATTATGAATTCGTTTTAAGAGAAAATCCTGTATTTTAGGTTTGATAAGTTTATGTTTACATTCCCTTGTAAATAATCTGTGATGAAGCTGACCATGACGACTTAATCTTGTCTGCAAAACCATCTAAGTAAATAAAAATATACTACTAAGAAATTAAAATAAAATATAATAAATATATATAATATAAAACAAGTAGTATTTTAACATTTAAAATATGTATACAAATCCTAATATGTGCCACAAATGTTTTTTGATTGAGTATCCAAATTCCATATGTACAAATATCCAAATCTACTTTTTCACAAACGTTTTTAATTATAATATTAATACAATTGTATCTTCAAGCAGACTATTTGATAGATGAGTATTTACTTATATTAGAAAATCAGTAGTTAGTTCATAATGTATTCTCATATTTTTATATATATAATTCAACTGACTAAGAAAGAGTCAAGATTTTTATTTCCATAAAACACAGTTAAATGTTAGAAATGTTTCATTTAGTAATCGTGGTAAATATTTGTGATGAGCACAGAAATAATTCAAATTTCTATACATTTATTCTAATGTTTGAAACGTCAATGGAGAATTCTAAGTGGGTATTGCATCTAAATAAATCACCCTTTCTGTAAGACTTTACTTTTCTAAAGGAAAAGCCTTAAACTGCTTTCAACAGCATAAAATGAAGCTACAACTCTCTCAGTGCTGCTTATTCACAAAGACTCGTAATGTACTTCTGAGTAGAGAAAAATTTTAATGATGCTCAGAAATAAAGCTTCACGTGTACAGCACTTATCATGGGATTTGAAAACAGAGCCAATTATTGGTTCTATTACATATTTATTTATCTATTACCGAACTATCTGTACTGTGTTCAACGGAAATTTTGATTTCTCGTTGGTTAATACCTTCCAATTTAACATATTGGACAACTCTTTGGATATCCAGGAGCGAACTTCAGTAATGTTCAGGTATTGTGCAATGGTAGATGAACACCATTGGAGGGATAACTGTTGGAATTGGTTTGAATCTCCTTGATATATTAAAAACAGTTGATAACGTGAGCTTTAAGGGCGTGCCAACACAACGCGCTTTTGTTGGAGTGGGTAGTTTATCTCCTTTCATCAAGGCAACATGCCGGAGATTAGTGCCTAAAATTTTTCCTCGTGAATCTCGACATGAGTCGGTCCTTACCCCTAATCTTACCTATCCAGAACATCCTGTCCTCTCTCGTAGTGACGCATAGGTAATTTTAGGACTAAGTGTAATAAGAGGTTTCTAAGTTTCCTGATCTAAGACAAAAACACCTGGCTAATGTATATCGGGTTGAATATGCATTAAGGTGTAGAGCGTAATTAAACAAGGTTTGTTTACACTTAACGGTAAAATATGCAAATTTGAGACTCACTATGAGGATTACCCTTAGGTTTATTATGCATAACATAGAATGCAATTCTACAACCATAATATAAAAGTACCTTTTAAAAAATCTTTTAATTGGTATCTGTTGAACCTAGCGGGAAATGGCTGACGCACGCTGTAAGACGTGAAATATCTGGAATATTAGAGATAGCGCAAGTTGAAATTTAGGTAATTTTCATTGGAACCGGCTGATCTTCCTCCACAACTTGTTAACTTCCTCAAAAAGGGTCTTTTAAATATGGAGAGTTAAACTCATTGGTAGTTAATAAAGAATCTTGTATTTAAGTACATACTGAAAAAATTATATATTTATTTTAAATTTATAATTTAGAAACATTCATACATTTAATGTTAGCTCATAAGTTTATTTATGTATAAGTTTTTATTTGTGGTTAAGAAGAAGAAATTATACAAAATAATATTAGATGTAGAAATATTTAATTTGGCTGATATGTTATTAATACTTGTTTAGGATGTTTCATTGCCTTCCTAGAATTAGTAATATATTTTTTCTTAAAATCCCATGGAATTGATATTGATAGCTTATTCTTAGCAGGTAAGTTCGTTATTGCAACCATTTTCATTTCCAAATTGGTACCAGGAAAAGTGAATTATGTTTTATGCGTTTATTATGTTTTTGTCGAATAGTTTTGTTTACCTAAAATATCCTCTTTATGGCAGCCCTCTTAATTACCACTGATGGATTATTCAACTCATAATTATTATACAGTATTTCGTTAGAGTTCATACAGTTTCTATTTCCCAAAACTGTTGTTTTATTTATTATGTTTCTGTTGGTTGAACAATATCTAGTTGGTTTGAATAAAACAAGAAATAATAAGGTCGTGTAACTGAATAAACTTTCCTTTAACACATATTACCTAAACATCAAATTAAATATATCTTAAATATTTTAATAAGACGTGCACAGGAGAGGCTGACGGCATCGGCCATACGTTTTTGTTTTTGGATTTAAAATCATGTTAGAGCTTAATTTTCTTAGGTTTTTATCGCTACAATTACTTTAAATGTTGAATGAATTTGTTTAGATTTTTTTGAGATCTTTATATTTCATTATATTTTCTTTGTGATAAGTTGTAAGTTGGTAAAATCATCAACCAATTATTTTATCCCTTTCAACTTACTTATAAGCGATAAGACGTTGAATGTTACATTTCACAATGGAAACATGACTACTGTAAAATTGATTACATCAATCGTGAAATATGATAAATTTAGCTAGCTTCGTGATATGTTCACTAAACATGCCTGATTAACCAGAAGATTGGCACGTTTAGCTACATCTCACTTGTACAGTTGGGGATGTATTATTGACACTTACAGTCCAACATCTGATAACTGAAATTTATTCTCTAAAGTGAGGATAAAATTTTAAAGTTATGAAATTTTTAAGTAAAGTATAAGTACGGCCCTGAACAGGAACACATGAATATGAATATATTTATTCTCTTTGAGGGGTTTCAAACAAAAGAATTACTACATTGATTTATATTGCAAAAATAATCCCAGTAAATTTATAAATTTCACAAGTATCTAAAATTGATAAATGTTTCTTATGGAAAGAAAAAAAACTTTAAATTGATGGAATAGTCCTGAAATAGTAGAATTATACTTGCTCAGGCGACTATGCTCACTGAAGGAGATTGGATAATCCAGAATCTTGGCTTGTATGACTTCGGTACCTAAATAATTTTAGTCAAGGTGAGACAAATTACTGATAATACCCTTTGCGGTCTAATCTCGGGGTGCTACATTTGTCTTGTCTTCAGTCTAGTGACGTAGATAAACTGAGGCTGAGTTATGTAATGCCGTGGTCCACCTTTACTAGTATGATTTTGGCCCGGTTGATTTAATTTTTGTCTAAGCCTTAATTTTTATATTTAATTCGAAGTTTCCTTTTATAATTGTTTTCTTTTCAATCCTATTCTCTTAGCGTTGTTTGTATTTTTCAATAACGGATCTTATATTAACATTTATAGTAATAGTAAGTCATATTATATTAACTACAAATATGGAGGTTTTAAATTTTACTGAAATAATAAAGTATTAAACGTCACAAAAGAAAGTGATTTTTAACAATGAAATATATCGAGCTATCAAAATATGCAACTTGATCATGGTTGGATTGGATGGATAGGCTAGGCAAAATAATAACTCTTTTATGAACCTAACAGGACCTTTATAAATTAATAAATCTCTTATTTGTAACATTGAGCTGTTTTAATTTAGTTCAATATGCCTACAATATACTCCTATTATTGTGTTCACAGTCTTATACTTAAACTTGTCAATAAATTACACTTTGATAGATTTACCCCGCCTAATCCACCGCTTTGTCTGTTATAAACCTGTAGAGGAGGGAGGGTAACTAGACTGTTACATAAATTACCCAGACGCTGACAGTGTCTAATATTACCGCCGTTGGCTGATGTTATTACGCCGCGCTGCCTCTCTCCCGCTCAAGTTGAAGTTTGTAAGTTGGAAGCAGCCAACTTGAGATTATTTCATTAAGTAAGGCTACAACGGTTTGTATAGAGCAGCCAATAATATATGACTGATATGTCCTTAAACATATATTAATTTTCAGCCTGAAAAATAGCATATATTTGTTAATTTTTACCACTAACACTAATAGTATAGTGCTTCACCAAATTACATCACTCAGTAAGATCAGTACAGAATATGAATGAATGGCTGATTGTATTCGTTTAATTCGTAAACCCGTCTGGACAGGTGCATAAATACTGAACTCGATTTCAGCCAAACGTGGAAATCTCATATATGTGAGGCCAATCATTCATGTTATCACAATCCCAACAGGTGTTAGTAGACTAGATTCCAAAAATTGTAAAATATAAAGTATATAATTAATATTGAACATTAAAAGGTATGTGTTGCAAAGTAGCCTATTGATCCCTATGAAGTAAAATAATCTTTCTTAAAGTATTTTTTTTTGTACTAGTTTAAAATGAATTTTCCATACACCGAGAGGCTTTTGTTCCTCCTAATATTTTCGAACTCCCGCAGGCTCAATGCCTGTTTAAGTTACGCCACTAGGGCTTTCTTTGTCGGGGGATCAGAGGGTTAAGGGTGATCGAGGTCGAAATCTTTCGTCTAAAGTACAGACTGGACATAGTGATTCACACAGATCCAGAAGTCCTCTCCCTGGAACATAGTTTCTAACGATGTTCTCGGGAGTGGACCGCGAAGCCGATCTCAGGCGGTACCGGAGCCAGTTACCAGGACTGTTACCTTTTCATTGTCAAGAATCCAAATTGCTGTAGTGCCAGAAGTATCCGAGAACCACTCCGAGGGCAACGGTTCTGATATTGCTCACTGAGAAATAAGATGTCTGAGCCTCGCTCAGAGACAAACGATACTGCAGATCGTTTTTTTTCATCCTCAGCGCGTTCAATTTAAGCACTATTATTATTTCTTCTGAAACCTTAGCTTCTAGAGCCCTTGTTTATAGGCCTCACAGTGACTAGACCCAGCGGAATTTCTCACCAATTCGCCCTCCAAGCCGGCTTCCGAACATTGGATGCAAGATTCAGTGGCGGTGCATGTACTTCCCTTGTGGTCATGGCCCCCGTACTTGTAGCAGATACTGCCCCTGTCGGGACCTCTGCTGCTTTTGGCTACATGACCAAAACTCAGGTATTTAAAAACACCTGGATGCCATGAGCTATTCTTGTACGGAACACCTGATCCACCCAATCTTGATGTGGGTCTCGGCTAGAAGTTTTACTGCATCTCTGGCACCTAGAGTAAGAACTGCACATCTATGAGGCTTCGACTTCTGGTGGATTTCACCGAGGCACATCGGAAAAGGATTCACCGTTTCGACCGCCTGATCATTTTCTTGAAATAAATACTCGTATATTATTATTAAACAGTATCATGAAGCACCAGACGTGTCTTTGTCTCTTATGAGAACTTAAATCATATTCTGCATCAAACTAAAATATCTCTGTAAGAGAAAGCAATGAGGCAAAATATTCCTCTGACAGTTGAAGCTCTACAAAAACGAAGTCTACAAACTTGAAATTGTTGAAAATGAAGTTTATAAAAACAATAATCCGAATACTTGTATTATTTAGTTATAATAAACTCTCAACAATCACTTAATATAAGTAACATAGCCAATGTGGATTGTCTACCATTCAGTTTGTTTGGCTGCCCGTCTCTGAATAGCTCTTTGTTCTAGAGACTTGATACTTTGTACATACGTTTCCTCAAGGTTTATCTAGCCAATAACTGTTTCGCTACTTTTTTCGTGTGCTTCGTTAACCCGAATAGAATTGTACGGGTAAGCTGGTAATTTGTACAGGTGTAATGTTGCAAAGACTAAAATATATATTTCTCTACTTATTAAGAATACTGTGGAAACGGTAACATTTTATGATTCCATTTATTATAACTCATATGGTGAAATAAGGCATTTTAAACATATCCTTAAGTGTACATGTAAGCAAAGTGATATTATTTTGCTCACATCTAAAGTAGACAATAACTATACTCTGGTAAAATTAATTATTAATAGTGTTGTAATGATTTTGTTCTGTATCTATTTATTGTCATGTTAAAATTATTGCTTCAATTATTGGTGGAAATTTACGAGTGTATACAACAATTTAAATGATTATTAATTTATTAATAATCTACTAATAATAAATATAATTTTAGCTAGTTTTGAGATATTTAACTATCTAGGTAAAATTCCCTGTTAACTAATGGAGGAGTACAATATGACTGTGATTGCTAAAATTATTTAAACGACTCTCCTGTGCCACATACATACCCTGGGCGGGAATGTTCTATATTGTACGCTTGTTACTATCATACACACAACACACTCTGGCTTTTTGTGTTTAGTTCGATATTACAAGCAATATTATGCTTCAAACCTGTCAGCCAAGCGCAATATTTATTGCGTATAAAAGATAAGCTTGATAGAGCAATTGTAATTGTAAGGAATGTAACAGTAACATACAACGAAGATATGTTTAAAATAAAATTTTTCAGGATATTTATATTTTTTAACCTTTTTATCTTCCTTTAGAAGACTGTGCTTATCCCGCGTTTCTACTTAAGCCCTCGTTACAGTGCATCCTATGGAGGATGACCTTTAATATTTGGCATCTAATCATAAATGTAAAATGTGTTTATTAGTATAGCTTTAAAAATCCAGATAAATATTTGGAAAGAATTGACAAATGTACAATCATATATATAAAGCGTTTACTTTGAAAACATGTAAAATTTTGCAATCTTTAAACTCTAATTGACGATGAACTTAAGCAAACAGTGGTTTGAAGCTCATAATTCTTACTATCATATTTCATTGCCTGAAAAATCATCTCTCTATTTCTATTTATTATAACATGGTTTAGGTATTAATATAAATGTTAGTGTATAATTGAAAAATATAAATAAAGCTGAGGTTGAAAAAAAAGAAGAAATTCCGACCTTTAGTCTTACTATGGTAAGGTTATTTGTACTCTAAAAACTGGTTGAACCAATATACATATCCGCTTATAAATGTGACTGGAGGAGGTGTAGCTATCACCTAAGTGCCTAAATGCTTAGTGCCAATAACCAAATCTCTCTAATGTCTTCCACAGAATATATTACACAAGATATAATATCCAAAAGCTTAAAAAATCAATTATGAAGATTAAGTGTTAAAATATGTATCAGCGTAAACGATCGTTACCGTTATTAATTTTAAATTGATGATAACATTAAAGTTTACGTTAAAGTTAAGTAGTTTATTTGAGCTAGAAGGGAGGATTCACTTCTGGCTGGTTTTTAACCACCCAGTTTATTCAACAGTCAATACATCAAAATCAAATGCCTAAGTGTCACTTATATATGGGTAAACTTTTATGACGTCCTAGCAAAGGGGACATCGGAGATAGCTGCAAAATGTAGAGATATTGGATGAATTGACAAGTCCTAGTCTACTGCTCAGGATGACTGCTAAAGCAGGAAAAGTTATATTAGTGTCAATGGCTGTTGTTAGCCTGGGCTTGAGGGAGTGCTTTGACTGGAGAGGCTGTAACAGAACAAGCCTCCACTTTTTCCAAGATGACATAACATAAGATACAAAGTGCCCCTCTATATCCTTCCTCATGATTTCGACAGGAGCCTGTCACTACCCGTAACCTTACTCGAAGTGAATATCCTGTCGCTCCAAAGGTCCGTATAAGACTAAGCGCATTGATAGGTTTTTTTCAGCATTTTTTTCTTCAGTAACAAAACCATTTTTGATGTCGATTTAATCTGTTTATAATAGAAAAGCAGTATTACCAATACATTTACCAAGTAAAATTATTGCTTCAAATCAGATTGAAGTAGAATTTATAAAAATAATTCCACTGACAAGGAAGAAAGGAATGTATTATACATATCTAAGTGGTACTAATTTTAGAAACAACGTAGGCCTATTATTCAGATGTGGTGGTAAATAGTTTCGATGAAATAAATTATTTAAATCTTTAAGAGTTGTGATAGGTTTTGATAGTAAAGCCTATTCTCGGTTCTTTAAACACATTTTATTTATATATTTCCTAGCTATGCGTACCGGGTTTAATGTAAATTGAAATAAATAGTGTAATCAAACAGGGATTTTTATACGATTAGCGGCTAGGTATGTAAATTTGAGACATACCTCAAGAATTTATTAAAGTTCATATTGTATAATATATCATGAACATCTATGACCATAATATTTCAATCCTAAAATCTTTTATAGCTCTTTTCATACATACGTATTAAAACTCGAGGGAAACTGACTAGCACACTTATTAAATCTTTGGAGGATCAAAGATAGCATAGGTTTGAGACTTTTCATTCCCGACTTTACCCCTTCCTCTACTTTGTAAATTCCACATGAAGAATTAATGCATTTCAACATGGTGATATTCTTTTAATTTAAAGATATCGCTGTAAAATTGCTCATTACAAGTTACAATAACATGTTAGTACTGGCCTTCCTCTACATACCAAAATTATTAGTGCTTTTATTTGAAAGTAGTACTAACCACTGCTCCATACGTAATTTTAAAAATTGTAACGCATTGAATCCTAAGTAAAATTATATATATATAATATATATATATATATATATATATATATATATATATATATATATTCACTTCGAGTGTATAAAAGCAGAATTGCTCTGTTATATCAATTATTAGACTTCTTGATATAAAGTTTCCTTTAATATTTCGGCTTTTTTTGCCGTTTTCAAAAAGGTATAATAAGGTATAATAGAAAATAACATCAAAGCAACAAAATTTACAAAAGTAAATAAATAAAAACTGACATAAATAAATAAACAAGAATTCTTGAACATGTGGTTAACACCAAAGAGAAATAAATAATATCATGAACAGAGAATGAATTTAGAAAAATAATTTAGAAAAAATAATTTAGAAAAAATAATACATAATAAAAACAATTGATCATTTCATCTTTTATTCAGACCAAAGGGTACTTTTGATTTTAATATTAACTGATGTGCCTGTTCTAAATTTTCTAAGTCAATTTTGTTTCTATCTTCGGGTACTTTGCAAATACCTGTCAGTGCATAACATTGTTCAAAATTTTGTTGGTGGCCTAATGCGTGTTGTGAAACCAATTTTTCATCCTGTTTTTTTAGACGAACAACGATGATTATTCATTCTTATGTGCAATGGATTTGTTGTCAATCCAACATAATCCATTGCACAATTTTTACATGTTAATTGGTAAATTACATTTTTTACTTTTGCAATTAATTTCTCCTCTAATGTGGTAAATTTTCTTTGTATTACTACTGGTGAAAAAAATTGGACGATTTTATAATTTTGCAAAGTATTACATCGTTTGTCTTTACAGGGTTGACACTTAAAATTTTTCTTCTTTTCTGAATTTTGAATATCAGTAGGTGGCAATTTGGGCCGTACCAGAAGATTTTTCAGGTTAGTATTTCTACGAAACACTAGCCTGGGTGGTTTTGAAAATAAGTTTTTAGTAATTGGTGAAGATTCAAGAATTTTTGTGTGCCGTTCTTAGAATATTGTTTGTTTTATATAAACCAGGAAAATATTTTGTTATAAATTTTACGTCATCATTCTTTTGGGTTTTATGAACATTAGAGTGTTTAATTTGATTATTTATAAATTTTGAAGGATATTTTCTTTTGACAAATGCATTTCCAAGTTTTTCTAGATAATTGTGAAAATCTGCAACTATCAGTACATAATTTTTTGGCCCTAACTGACAAACCCTTTGGTACTGATTTTTTGACATGTACAGGATGGCAGCTGTTTGAAATGTAGATAATCCCATTGTGTTACTGTCTTTAATATGAATTTTTGTTTTGGAGAAATCCAGATTTAATAAAAACATCTACATCCAAGAATGTTATGATTTCTTTAGAAAATTTCCAGGTAAATTTCAAAATCGAGAATTTGTTTAGATTTTCCAAAAATTCTTTTAAATTTTTCAAAGCTATTATTCCAAATCATAAAAATATCGTCAATGAATCTCAACCATACAAGAGGTTTGTAGGAATTGAGAATTCAAAAAATCTTCTTCTAATTTTGCCATAAATAGATTAGCATACGCAGGTGCCATCCTGGTGCCCATAGCTGTTCCATTAATTTGGAGGTAAATTTTTATCTTGGAATTTAAAGTTGTTCATAGTTAAAATAAAATTAAGTAATGTCATTATAAATTTTGTGCTGGGACTGGCTTGCTTAGGTCTAGTGGTTAAAAAACTATGTATTGCTTCTTCGCCCAAACTGTGAGGAATGTTTGTGTATAGAGACTGGACATCAATGGTAACCATAATTGCATCGCTGGGAATAGGTTGCTTCATTTCATTCAATCTTTCGATGAAGTGATCGGTGTTCTTGATGTGTGACTTCAAATTTTTCACCATTGGCTGCAAAATGTCGTCGACAAAGCTGGGAGATTCTTTCTGTTGGAGAACCATAACCCGAAACTATCGGTCTCGCCTGGTGGTGGCCTTGTTTCCTTATGAATTTTAGGCAAAATATAGAAAACAGGGGTTCTTGGTACATCAGGAGTTAGGAGAGCTAAAGTTTCTTGACTTATATCTTCTTTTGGTCCCTCAACTGCGAGAAATTGCTTAATATCATTGTTAAAACGTTCAGTTGGGTCGTAATCGATTTGCTTGTAAAATTTTTGTATCATTTAATTGTTTATTAATTTCAAAAATATAATCATCGAGATCTAGAAGTACTATTGTGTTGCCCTTATCTGCTGGTAAAATTATTATGTCTTTATTATTCCTAAGAGATGTGATAGCTTTTCTTTCTCCTGCTGTTAAATTGTCATTACTCTTTAAGGAATCCGTGAATTCATGATGTGACAAATTAGATAATATGACATTTATGAACTGTTCAATCGGATGATCTGGAGGTAGATTAGGAGGGGACCAATTTGACTTCGGTTTGAACTTAGCAACTGAATTTGGGATTTTATTATCATTCATTGTGTTTTGTAGAAAATGAAACTTTAGCCTTAAATTACGCGCAAAAGCGAGGGCATCAGCAAGAAAATCCATATGATTTGAACTTTGGTGTTGGTGAGAAAGTTAATCCTTTGGATAAAACAGAAACTTCTTCGGAATTCAGATCATATTTGGAAAGGTTAAGTATGTTAGAAGCTACCATGCAATTTTGTTCGTTGTTTTTTATCTACAGTTTTGTCCCACACTAGAAATCACAGTGAAATGTTCTGCCAATTGTCTTGTAGTATCGTTTTTGGAAGATTATGTTGATAGTCCTCTGGTGGATCAGTTTTTATGTTTACATCTTTATAACTGTAGCTATATTTTAAATTGACCTTATTCGGTTCAGTTGTGTTCATATAAAGGTTACTGAGTTTTTTGTGTCAACCCTGTAAAGACAAACGATGTAATACTTGCAAAATTATAAAATCGTCCAATTTTTTCACCAGTAGTAATACAAAGAAAATTTAACGCCCATTCAGAGGAGAAATTAATTTGGCCAAAAGTAAAAATTGTAATTTGACCAATTAACATGTAAAAAATTGGGTATGGCAATGGATTATGTTGGATTGACAACAAATCCATTGCACATAAGAAATTGAATAATCATCGTTGTTCGTACTAAAAAACAGGATGAAAAATTGGTTTCACAACACGCATTAGGCCACCAACAAAATTTTGAACAATGTTATGCACTGACAGGTATTTGCAAAGTACCCGAAGATAGAAACAAAATTTGACTTAGAAAATTTAGAACAGGCACATCAGTTAATATTAAAATCAAAAGTACCCTTTGGTCTGAATAAAAGATGAAATGATCAATTGTTTTTATTAAGTATTATTTTTTTCTAAATTATTTTTTCTAAATTATTTTTCTAAATTCATTCTCTGTTCATGATATTATTTATTTCTCTTTGGTGTTAACCACATGTTCAAGAATTCTTGTTTATTTATTTATGTCAGTTTTTATTTATTTACTTTTGTAAATTTTGTTGCTTTGATGTTATTTTCTATTATACCTTATTATACCTTTTTGAAAACGGCAAAAAGCCGAAATATTAAAGGAACTTTATATCAAGAAGTCTAATAATTGATATATATATATATATATATATATATATATATATGTGTGTGTGTGTGTATAAAATATAAATATGTATAATATAAAGGAGTCCTATACTATTTTTAAACAGAAGCAAGCATACCATAAACACATTTTTTGACATTTAATTCTTTAAAGACTTATAAACGTTAAGCACAATTGTTACTGGCTCTTAAGTCAAGTATTTAGAGTTTAGGGGCATTGATGGTACTAATGTATAATTTGTCAAACATCATATTTGAAATTACCTTGTCGCCTAAATCAATAAATTATACTCATAAAGATGTAAGTTTCAGGAACTTACTTCAGTCAGTACGCATATACTTCTGGCGCTTTTTATCTATTTCCGATAAAAGAGTGAGAATGGAAAATCCTTACTATGTTCAAAAACAACACTTTTAGTGCGAAACGGGTACTTTAATGTAAATGAATGCATATTTATATTATAACCAGTTTATAATAGCTATACCCCTAGTTTATATTATAACTGTATATTACTAAAAATATATTGCCATAGAATAAATATATATATATATATATATATTTATGATATATATATATATATATATATATATATATATATATATCACATCGAACTCTCATTTACATACACATTTTGACACTCGGTCAGCTCCATTCATCGCCAATTCTTCCAAACTATAATCGGGGAATAAGGCTATAATGTTGAATAAGTTTTGACTATGGTGTCTCCTAGTTATAACTATAAACTATAGTTAGTAATGTATAAAAGAAAACAAAACACGTTTCTTCAACTCGAAATGCTTAATATTTCGTTACTTTTCAGTAACATTATCAAAGCATGTATAAAATAAAATATTAACAAATAAAAGAATGAAAACATAAAAAACATAATTCATGAAAATATATATATATATATTTACATTAAGTTGTATAAATGGCAATTGCTTTTTTTTTTCTTTTTTTTTTTTTTAATTTCAATAAACATTGAATCACAAAAAGTACTTGCTCCGCCGGGAGTCGAACCCGGATCTCTCACTTATATATACTTTTTTGTGATTCAATGTTTATTGAAATTAAAAAAAAAAAAAAAAAAAAAAAAAAAAAAAAAAAAAAAAAAAAGGCAATTGCCATTTATACAACTTAATGTAAATAAAAGTCGTTTGACAGGTATTTGGTCTTCCGATTCCATAAATGTTAGTTATGCATTATATTAAACGCATATGTGAGAGATACGGCCAAAATACAAAATAATCTGGAATCGGAAAAAGTAAGCGCTCTGTGGTCGTAAGTGGTAAGCTACATTCACGCCGACAAGTGAGAGATCCGGGTTCGACCTCCCGGCGGAGCAATGTACTTTTTGTGATTCAATGTTTTTTATTATGTTGAAAATTAAAAATAGAAAAAAAAAAGCAATATGCCATATTATACAACTTAAAGAGTAAATATATATATATATATAGTCATATATATAGTATAAATAAATATATAGTTCCAATGAATTAT
>NW_025777993.1:0-121257 GCF_021130785.1 Homalodisca vitripennis
CGAATTTCATTCCTAGCCCTTTATATACATGATAATGTTTCTTTACAAATTATAGTTATGAGTTATGTACCGAGCTTTATGACAACTAAATTTAGTGATTAATTCTTATTTTACACCAAATAACATTCATCTTGCTACGAGTGAGAAGGAAAATGTTTCGCCCGTTCGTTAAAGGTTGTTGCCTTGCAGAAATTCTTGAGAGAATATAAATTGAGATATAGCAGTTACTAAAGTGGTAAAAGATTACTAGTAGGATATTAGTTTTACTTAAATAACCCGTTTAAATAGAGTACATCTGCAGATTAATAATAGTATGCATGTATTTCTTGCCGCGTCACAGAACGTAACGTCACGTTCGTTCGGTACGTAGCCGCTAGAGGCGGAACCATCGTGGCCATTTTGTTAGGACAGACTTTTCTTCGTTCAATAACTATCCAGGGGTGCTAGTGAGAGGCTGATTTCGCTCCTGATTGAAGTGACTACTTCTTTTGGTGGCATTTGGCTGTAATGTTTGCACGGAGAAAAATCATTTGTTTTGCGTCACGCATGTTTATATGCTTTCAAAGTTGAATTACAACTTTACTGAAACGTAAGCAAAGCGTTATATAAACGCGTGATGTGAACTAAAAAAGTGAGCATTAATGAAAATTGTGATAGGAGAGTTTGAAAGGGAATAATAAACCGTAATAATATACAAAACATTATGTCATATGGAAAATAATAAAACTATCTTTAATATAGTAGGGTTTTACATTGATTTGTTTTCTTACTGCTTGATCGGTTTTCTCATATTATTATTTACATAACAATCCAAAATATCGCATTTTGGATGTATCCCTTCGTCTGCAGACGTTCCTTTATTATAGAACTTTATAGGTTACGTTACTTAAGTTGTAATTTAAAAGCTGCAAAATTTACAAAATCAAATCATCTCCGCTATTAGTAACAATTTTGACTTTCATTCACTAAATAATTTCCAACGCCATGAAGGATAAAAGACTAAATTACTGGTCTGAATAAATCTACGAATTACTAACTTTTTTGTAATAAATACAACGTATACTAAAATTGATTTAACTTAATAGCATTATTTAAAGCTCATCGATACTAAATAAACGTTCAGCAGGGTTTATACTAATTCCTATTCTAGTTCACTACTAGGTCCGTCCTGGCGACACTTAAAAAAGGATTAAAAATAAATTGATTAATTACATTCTAGCTAACAAATACCAGAGTATAAATGAATCCAGGACGAAAATTATTATATCTGGTTATTATTCATTCCTGAATTTCATCAGTCTTTACTTTAGATTCACTATAAAAAATTAAGTAAAACAGATCCTAATCCTAATTGTTGTTCTTAAGAAACGTGGACACCAATATTTGACTATATTTAAATAAATTAAATGTAACAATTTTAAACGATAAAAACATATTTACAACTGGATATGAGAGAGCAGTAGATTCTGTTTTTATAAGATATTTAGCAAGATATTATTTCAAGATATTTATTTGTTATTTCAGATATTATAAACCCATAATTTCATCTTTGTAATACTAATAAATTATTTTGGTAAAACAAGGTTGTAGTGAAAATGATACTGACCCAATTAATTGTAGAAACTAATATGGATAAAAAATATAAATATGTATTATCTCAATATGTAGAAGTAAGTGATTATTGTAACATATGAAACGTAAAAGTATTACAAAAATATTTATAAAATTAATAAATGTTAAAGAATTGAGTCTCTAATAATATTTCCAAATATAAAAAACTACCATTTAATAAATATAAAACACAAGTAATAAACATTACTCGTATAGAAAATATTAATCAAGAGCTTTAAAAGGAGTAATAGGGATTGAAGACTTTGTATTTTATCTATAACTCTGTTTATATCAGGCCTGAATTAGTCTTCTTAAATATATTTATTTAGTTACAAGATTGGCTTCTACCTTGAGACCTACATTAAGGGAAATGTGCTTAGCTGTATTGCCAAGATATGTGGTACTTATGGATATTTCTCTTCCGCATAAAGACTACTAAATATTTATGCACTTGCTCTGAGCCACAGGAAGACTTTGGGATGAGGCCCTTCCTAATGAAATTGACCAAAACTGAAGTTAGACGAAACTGAATTTATTGTGAATATTTCTACTCGTATTTTTATAAATAACAATATTGATTAATGTTCAGGTTACATAGAAAACGTACGGAAATTGCAAAATATAAACATTATGTATTATAGAACTTAAGTTAAGAGAAGAAATTGTAGAAGTTTGGGTAAGATTTCGTAAAATTTATGAATATTCAGACATACATTAAGTTCACTAAGTTTGAGTATCCATTTCAAGTGAAAGAGCTATACACGAGAGCCAGGGATATGTTACAGGTATCCTGCATACTGGAGATAATTATAAGACAACAAAATAAAGAGAATGAGATTGTTTTATCTATTGACTGATACTATATTTCTAACGTTATTGCAGGTAATATCGTGGGATAAATGTATTATTTGTAACAGAGTGATAGGATTTCATATTTTAAGTGAAATAACTTTGACTCATTGCTTAAATTTTATAATATTTCAAATACACTGTCTCTTTATACCTATTTATTAAACTACAATATTTACTAAGAATCGTCGTTTGGTTTATCTCAATCAATAACATTAACAAGGTCGTATTTGTTGGTCTTTTGAATTCGTTTACGGTACTATCTTTTGTCAATAGCAAACTTTATTTTAAATGATCGGACGGAATATTTTTGTTAGGCTTTTAAATTAACGATCAGCCAATAAATTAATGATTTAGAAGCAGTCATTGTCTAAAACAATAGCGTAAGAGATATTTTTATGAATTGTATTGATTTAGAATTCAAGTAAGAAATATTTTGAGTAAAATCAATACTTAAACCATAGTCAAACTAAAACAAAAATATATAATTGCTTTCTGGCTTTCTTGTTTGTTTACATTTAATAATAGTCAAAGTATAACTGCTTCTTTATACTTATTTATTAAATTACAATATTTACTGTCAATTAACGTTTGGTTTATCTCAATAAATAACATTACGCAGATCGTACTTGGTGGTATTTTTTAACTCGTTTACGGTACAATGTTTTGCCATTAGCAAAATTAATTTTGAATAATAAGACGGAATTGATTTTTTTATGATTAGTTTACGATCAGCCAATAAATAAATGATTTAGAAGAAATCGTTGTGGAAAAGCAGTAGTGTATGAGATATTTTATGAATTATATGGATTTAGAATAATTCTAAGTAAGGAATAACATTTTATAGCATTATGAACAATTTTATTTGTGTGAAGTTATTTCAATATTTGTAATTTTTACGACATATAATAATTGACTAAGTCACCAAATCAACGCTTGGTCTGGAATAAAATGTCAATTTAAGAGTAATGGTTTTATAAATAATATACGAAGTGTTTTAAATGATCCATAAATGAGTTTATGCTACTTCCAAAAGATATGTACAAATATATTAGTCAAATATTCATATTTGTAACATTACAAATTACATTAAAGGCTATTGGATGTATAGAATAAATTATGACTTCTCTAAGGAGCGCCGAATGTGGTTGCAATGTTGTTGAAGTAAATAACTGTATTGATTTTAAAAAATTTTCTCGTTATAAAATTACTGTTTTATTCAAGTGGTTTTGCAATAATACATATAAATCCATACATATAAGTTGGAATTTAATATGTATAAAACCTGTGCTAAATACGTCACTGTAAAAATCTTTCAAAGGAGGATTATACAATAATTCCAATATTTTACGCACATTTTAATTTTTCGAGTATCGTCGTTATGTAGAATAATAATGTTTTTATTCAATAAATATTTCATTCCTTACTACTTTAGCATACGCTTGTATATAATGAAAATATAGAAGGACTTCCAATAAAATATTAAAAATGTAGTTTGGCCTTAACATTTACTCTGTCTTTTAATACAAATTTAAGTTAAACATTTGTTAATAGTAAACCAATAGCTTGTAATATATGAAACGACTCTTCTTTGAGAATAAAATGGTATGCAATATGAGGATGTATATAAAAGTTTTATTTACATTATTAAACTTGTATCACTAAGCTTGCAGAGAAGCAAAAGTAGGCATGCCATTGTGGAGGATTAACATTTTAACTCTTAGCATGAGAACTAATTAACTTTATACGAGTGATGCACAGAATACAAGAAACCTCAAAATGAACTTAAAAATATGACACATACAGTGGTTTTTAATTGTTTTCTCAGTTACAATAGTTTAAATTTGGCTAATTAAAACTATGTTTTAAATTATGTATATATATATATATATATTATATATATATATATGTGTGTGTGTGTGTGTGTATATATATATATATATGTATGTATGTATCGCACACTTTCTATTGTGATTTAACTTTCCGGATTCCTGTATTTTATAGTAGCAAGTTTGCAAACGCACATACACTATTATTGTGAGACAGAAACTAAAATACTTCTTACGAGCCCTAATTTGAAACTCATAAGAATCCAAAAAAAATTTTCAAAAAAATGCAAACTGAATCACTGTGATTCTAGAATACTTTCATCTGTACTAAGTTAATAGGGAATAAGCTAAACGAAACAGGCCATTTGTTTACAAGTGAAGTATGGAGGACTGTACGATTCATTTATGGTAGTGATTTACATTTATATTGCAATCTAATTTTCCAAATTATTACTACTGTCATGAGTAATATTAATTATATTAAGATTATTAACTATTATCATGTAAACATATACTAAACCAACTAATATAAGTATGCCATTCTGAAACAAGAATTTTAACCAAATTAGTTTAAATATTTTAAGATGAACCATACATTACCTGTGTATGGGTGGTGTGTGTATTAGTGTGAGTGGGGCGCCTTCCTGCCGCATTGGCCGCATCACCCTGCAAACAATCAGAAAAGACAGCATGTAATAATGTATAATAATAAACTGTAGAGTACCCAATATATCAAATATAATTACAGAAATATACCCTAATTAAATAAATATTTTTAATATTCAGTTTATGCATGGAACAAATATGTAAACTTAAGTCTAATACTGGCAGATAAATTTTGTTACCTTAATATGTTGTGTAGTGGAAGATTATTGTTCCAGTTAAATGTAGTTCTACACGCACACATACTTTCACACTATTCCATTCAATCATCATTCATACTTTGTGTGTTTTGCAACACACGTGGAGTAGTGTTACGTGATAATGTCAAAAAGGGGACGACAAGCCGACGCAGGACCGAAGCCACCTGCAAATAATCAGAACAAAACACTCGAATCACAAATATGACATCAATTAGTAGGCTGATTAATTTATAATAACTTGTAAAAGAGTGTAATAACAGTCTTGAGATTTGACTAAAACTGTAGTTTCAGAATGGCATTAAGTTTACACCTAAATTGTCCCAAATACTTACGGTACGGTGTCATCTCGCATTGAGGATAAGTAATATAGCCTGCTGAAACATAATTTCAAATTAATAATCAAAACATAATTAGTAAAGTAATAAACTAATACTTAGCATGGATAATAGTGTAGTGATATTATGTGAATATATATATAAGATCCGGTAGCCAAGTTGTCTCAGACTTTGAACTTTGGACCTAAGCTAGATATAGTGTCTGATGGAGGTATCATTTAAATAAAAACAATCTATTATAGTTTGATAAAACGTCGTGGCAATTCTAATTACCAGTGACATTTTTACGCAAGTAATTTTTGATGGATTTATATTGATGGAGAAACTAAAAATCATGATGTCGACAAAGATAAATGAGGTCACTAAAACACTAAGTCAAGAAGTGACTGACGTCAAGGCAGACTGACATGAGTACCTTAATCGGCAGTCCGACTCGCGGTCGAGTTCTCATTTGCGCTCCGGCAGCCGAAATCGAAATAGCGTGTGCTGGTGTCACTGGAGGTTCGGGACCAAGCCAGAATATGCACTATTCCCTGTCAGGACGCTGCCAGACCTCGGGAAACGAGCTGGGAATCACTAGCAATCCCATACTAATGTCAATCCACCGTCTCTTTATCACGGACAGTGTGAAGAATCAGTCATTTCTTGTATACATTGGATTAGACGTTTGTCCATCAAAATTTCTGCTTTAGTGGGGAAGGGTAAGATCTGAGAGATTTTGCAGGAAATATTTCCGCCATCACTTAAAGTCTCATTTACAAAAGAAGAAAATAGTCAGGTGCTGTTCTCGATCTGTGACGCACAAAAGAAAATGAGAAAAACTGTGTATTACTGTAATATCGACTCGCAATTTGTATACGGTATACATACGGTATACTCTTATAACTAAGTATGAAGAGAATAGGCCTGCTACTGTGAAGAGTTGGCAATGTAACGCTTAGCTCAAAATTACAATGTAACTCTAATTAATTTCTATGAGTAACGCGCTGGATTCAAAACTTCCAATATGAACTTATAATCAAGAGAAATACAGTGCTTTATTCGCTTTTTTAGTTCTATTTGTTTACATTCTGATCGATGTTGTATATATACGGCAGCAACGTTCAATAAAGCATTTATTTGTACTTTCACTTTGGTAATTTTTAGAAACTCTACATACATGTACTCGCATCAGACGCTGTTGGACTTTTTGGCAATAGGCAAGGCTTTTGACGTAATGTTAATTGCGTGCTAAACTATATCTGCCATTGTTTTGTTGTTTAATATACTCTGGAGAAAGTTTTCGTAATGAAATATTTGGTTGAGTGCAATATTTTGTAAATTTTTCGTAACTCACTAAGCGATATTAGAACGGTAATGAATAATTGAGCACTTGGTGTTTCTTCTATAACAAAATTTAGAAGTATAGGACGACTAATTAAAACATTTCCTAATATTTAAATATTCTAATAATAAACAGCCTCTCTAAGGATAGAACGAAGTATATCCTGTCAAGGACACGCACTTCAGGGCAATAGGTTAATTTGTTATCGATATATCCTCCTGATTGATAGGCAAAGCTATTATGCAGTTAATTGAAATTCCAGTTTCGTATGAGTTTATGTTTAATTCAGTGTTAGTATTCACGTCCAGAAACTATTCGATCCAACCAGTTAACTTTAATATACCACAGATAAAGTGAGACTCACCTTAAAATACTTTCTAGGCGAAATAAAAAGATTCTAGAAAATTAACTTTTTGATTTGTTGTATATTTGTAACTGAGTAAAATTATTGATCATCAAAGACTTAATATGTGAGATCTCATAAACGAGATTATGTGTTAATGAGTTAGCAATTGATGGAATTGGGGAAAATTCCAAAACAGTGAATTCATCTGTTACATTTAAAAGAAATTTTCAAACACATAATCCCTAACACGTTTATTTTATTTAAGTTCAGCAAGTAGTTTGGTTAGAACATTTAGCTTTTATTTATAGTAGTTAAAAAACTATTTTGTAAAACAACTGCTGTCTTATAAATTTTTCATTGTTCGGTAACATTCTTTATCTTCTGTAAGTTGACATTGTTTCTGCCAATTACGATTTAAGTAAATTACTGTTAAAACAAACCAAAATAAATAGACCAAGCCTGAATATACGCAGAATAAAGGCTACAAACATCATAAAACACGTTACATTAAAAGCAACCAACTCAGACATAAATGTCGCTGTGATGTAATAATATACAGACGGAACGTATGCCACGAAAGACATGTATAGGAGATCTATAAAAAATTTAATTAAAAATATGCTATTGACCATTCTTGGCAGGGATTGGGACTGCCTGTGCTTAAAACAGTTGCCGTGCATTCACCACTGTTACTAGAACCAACAGCAATGGCTGCAGTGAAACTGTTATGCGCACCCAGGTTAGAGCATTCCATGGTACTAGGGCCAGTCCTTGGACAGATTGTAGCCTTCCACCATCTCCCTTATTAGGTTGGTTAATATAGATATGTAGGTAAAGTCACGTGTGCTGCAATCTACCGCATACAATATGCACTTCATCGACAAGAGAATAATTTATATTCGTAAATTATCAATAGACGTATTGAACTTTACAGTATAAATACTTGGTAAAAGGGTTTAATGTTTTCAGATTACCTAATCTTTAATTTTTAATGAAGGCCGAGTAGATTTAGACAAGAATCGAATATTTTTATGTGATAAACCGGTTGATATTGAACGAAAATGTATTTTATTCTCGGTTGCAATTTAAGTATTATAAATATAGAGCTTAGTCCATACGTTATTAAATTTGACTGATAATTTCTGGCCCAATTCCACCCAATCTTTCAAGTGCAAATTGTGATTACTTGAGAGATGTATCAATATTATTATAGATACGTTTGAATTATTACTAGTATCTGATATGATAAGAATTCTACGTTTCTAGATGTAAAACGAAAACACCAGTGCTAAATATAGGACTAACCTTTTCATAAAGATTAAATTTATTCCTATTCATTATTCCACTGTTTTCTTTATTTCGGTCAGATTGAAGAACAGCCTTTTCTTAGGGACACTGGAGTAAATGTACTTTATGCCAAATCTCCGCTATATCAGAGAAGGTTGAGGAAAAGCTGTGGGCCTTTTGCAGCAAGTAACACTTGCATTCCCCCTACGGTTTGGTGACGTTGAATATAGATTTCAGACTCAGACTACCCTTTATGTGGAGTTTAATGATAGCTGAATTAGTCAAAACTCATTGCAGATTTCTAACTTCTTTTCCACTAAGATCGACTAGTGGATGTCCGATGACACTCTTTGGTTGACTAAACAACCTCGCTTCTGGCAAGTGGCATGAGGTAATGTTAACGCTTGTAACTTTTGTATATTTAGGTGTAATCTAAATAAGAAAGCACTAACATTGTTGCTCTTAAAAATAAACATCTAGTACAGCTCTTACAGCATTTTCTACTTGAATAAGATAATACAGTTCCAATGCAGGATGACCTACGTTCATATAAAGCTTATAAATGACACAATCAATCTCAGTTTACTGGTTGACCTGGAGGAAATCAATTAGCAACCACGTTACTTTTAGTGGAATCAAAACAACAAAGTATCGAAAGGGATACAAAATATCAAACTGGAATCTTCCCTTAAATTTGTCCTGTTCTTTATACTTAAAGCTGATCCTTAGGTAATATTTAGATCACTGCCAGACAATTAGAAGTTACAGAAAATCGATAGTTAAAATGCATATGTATAATAACAATATATTTATTTGTCTGGGGGTAAGTTTTAGTGTGTAAAGCGTAAGAAATATAATTTCAGAAAAAAAGAAAAATATTTCATATTTTTAACCCAGGTAATACTTTTTTTATGTTGGCCACTACCATAACTGTCAAAACAAAAAGATTTTTTTACAGATAAACTTACCCGATAATTTCAAGAAACAGGTTGAGTACTTCAACTATAACAATTGGCTCTGGCTTACTGGACGTGCACTAGTTAAAAAATAAAAAAATTGAACAAATACTTTTTAGAATAATATCATAAGGAAGAAATTTTAAGACAGGTTTCGGCAAACATACTATGGTGGCGCCTATTTAAGAATTAAATACGTTTATTGTTACATCATAACTCCAACTTTTTACTCTTTCTTTGTGTGTGTACGTCGCTATACACACTTTCGTTCAGTCTAAAAAGCCAAAATTAAGTACGTCTGAGGAAATACACTTAAATGTTGATGGTGAACAATGAAAAACAATCGCGTGTATAACTGCGTAGAAGAGTGACAAGTTGTGTTTTTAATTTATGCAATGACACAAATCAACTACTTCCAACTTATCAATGTATCTTTATTTTCTTATCAAGTGTGCTGCCTCAGCGATAGTGATAATAACGTACATTTATGTGGAGTAGTGGCCGGAGTCAATAGAGTAATTACATATAGCTAAATATACAGTAAAATGAGTAAGTCATAGTACTTTTGCTATTCTACAGAAGACAAATTCATAAATTGCTACAATCTAAACTCAAGGCTTAATTTTTTAATACCAATATTCAGAAACATATAAAGTCATACATACAAGATAAAATCTACGTGAAATGTATCCAATGAAAATTGCTTTGTTTTGACTTATCCATTTGAAGAATATTCCAGTGAAAACGTCCGAGGTTCAGCCGTGGTGTTCAGGTCACAGGTCGGAAGAAGACTAAATATGAACTCTGCTAACTCTGTCCGTATCAACTTAAAGCAAAATTATTCAAGATGCCACTGTACCGAACAAAGTTCCAAAGGTATTAAATTATAAAATAGTGTTTTCATGGTAACAAGGAATAAATAATCTTTGTTAAGAAATAGACCAATGTAAAGGCATATGTTACAGTTACATAAATTCTCAGGAAGAGGAACATATAGATCTTTACACTAGGATATTGAATAAATGAATGAATATTTGTTCACCCACAGAAATAAAGGTTACACATATATACAAAAACATAAAATGATCTCCACATGACGTACCGTAGCCTGTTTGGAGATCGAGACGCGATCAGCAGCAGAAATATATACTAATTAAAATAATAAGTACTGTAAAATCTTCGTATCGAAAAAATAACGTAATAAAAACATGAAATTTACAATATAAATATGAATTTATGTAACGTATATATATATATATATATATATATATATATATATATATATATATATATATATATATATATATGTGTGTGTGTGTGTGTGTGTGTGTACATACTCGTAATATAATAAAAAGATAATACGTCATAGCTACAACAAAGCAAGTGTTAGACAATAAGGTAATTATAATGTGATGATGAATTAATAATAAATTAAGAACAATTTTACCTTAATTTATCCTAAAGGAAAAGATTATATCGATAACAGTATATTAGGTGGCTTGAAACCTCTCATGCCCTTATACACTTACGCCACACATAACCAACATAATCTCTCTCTCCCTCTCTCTCGCTTGCTCTCTCTCTCGCTCTCTCTCGATCTCTCTTACCCCTCTTTCCCCTTTTCTTTTCTTCCCCCTTCCTATCCCTACATTTACCACCATCAAAAGACACTCTTTCTTAACACACAATCCTACAAAGTCACAACATCATGAGACTATCATACGCCAACCCACTGTAAATACTCCTGATGAACATAGGATCAACAGTTTAGCTAGTGAACATAGAAAGAAGTTATAAATATTCTAATTCAGCAATATCTATATTTGGTAGCCATAAGGTAATTACTTTATAAGTGTCGGGTTTGTAAGCACTTGGTAGCTTAAAGCAATCTGACATTGTGAACAAATATAAAAGAGAATGTTTTGCGAAGGCCACAAGGCAATGTGGCTATTATGTGGCTTGGCATAACCATAATCATAATCTCTTTATTGCGTGTTTGACAATATGTAACATTGTATTGCAATAGTCAAATGCATCATAAAATATATCCTAACTACACATTCACTCACAGTCATACTTACATCTCAGCATTCTCACGACACAATCACACAGACTTCGGATCCATGATTTTCAATCATCCCAACAACTCGTCATGAATTCATCCATCGAGTAAAACGCGTTAGACACCAACAGGCGTCTGAGACGAGTTTTAAATTGATTGAGGTTGTTGGAGTTTTTGATATCCTCAGGGAGCTTGTTGATTAGTCTGACACCCACCTGCTGAGGGAGGTGTTGCGATAATGCCAGTCTGCGTTGATGAGTTCGCAAGTTGTCCCTGCCTCTAGTTTCATATTGGTGAACGTCCCTGCCACTTATCAAGGCACATCTCGATCTGCAGTACACGATCACCTCAAAAACGTAAAGGCAGGGCAATGTCATCAATCCCAGCTCCCCGAAAGATGTCATCACCCTTGTATAATGTAATACTCCCCTCCCTTATTAGGCTGTTTAATTGATATATCTCAGTTTACGTCACTTGTGCGGCTATCTACCGCAGAAAATATGCATCAAAACGAAAAGATAATATTTTAGTTCTGTAAATTGTCATTGTGACATTGGATGTTTATGGTATAAATACTTTTTATTGCTGGGTTTTTGATTTCCAGATTATGTATTTACAATTATTATGTAGACGGAGAAGATATAGGCAAGGAATGATTTTTTTTATAATTTATAACAGGCTGATATAAAAAGAAAACTTATTTGACTTTCGAGTAACAACTAAATAATATAAATAAAGACACTACATCACATGATTTGCAAGGTGTTCGTTAATACTGGTATAATTCTAATCAAATCTTTCAAGAGCACAATGCGCAATAGATATGTCGATAATATTGTAGATAATTTTTTGAAAGACAATTTTCACACGTTATAAAACATTAAGAACAATGTAAAAATAGTCCTGGCCTCTTTTGAAAAATTAATAAAGTTAACAACAGTTGAAGACGACAACATCATTATACATTTAGTTTCTTCAGAAGCTTTCAAACAGTGCAAATTATAGAGAGATTGACGTGATGGAATCTTTTTTTGTATGAAGTTATATCGTCATTGAGTTGCAACTTATATTGAAACAGCTTTGTTTTTGATTCTTTCCTATAAGATTGTTTGCAAACGTAAGTGATTATTACTAGGAGCCGTATAATATTACATTGCTTTTATTAACAAAACAATTTATAGATAGATTACTTCGTGTAATTTAAATTTTTTTATAATTCAACTAAATCCTTATATGTACATTTAAACAATATATAAACATAATGGTAAATGCTATACTTGTCTCCCTCTTCCAAACTTACTATTTATTTAAATAACAACTTCCATGTTTTATACGCATTGAAAATTATCTACCCCTATATATGTTTTTAAATTATATTTTTACTATTCTTATTAATTAGTTTTTTATGGAGGTGCAGTTATTACAGGAAGTTCGGAGGCCAAGGCACCAATGCTCCAAACCCTGTCAGTGCTCTGCAGAGCCTCAGAGAACGAGCTGGAGAATCACTAGTAGCAGCTAGCGATCCCGTACTTATGTCATTCCACCGCGTCTTTATCAGAGTGAGGAAACAGCCACTTATTGTGGAAACTAGCAGATGAATATGTCTATCATTAATTATCTGCTATAGGGGATAAGGATAAGGACAATCTGTGAGCTCTTTGGATCGAATAACACATTACTCCTACGGATAGTAGATGTTAAATCTAGATTTCGACTCAGACGAGGTTTAATGTTATGTTTTATAGTAGCTAATGTACACAATTTCTCATTTTATGACTTGCTAGGACATACCTCGGCTCTACCGACAACTATCTATTCAGACTAAACTTGCTATATACGATAGAATAAGGTTTTAAATTAACATATTCGTCGTTTTAGACTACATAATGTTCATAAGTTTTCAAAAATTAGTTCTATATTATCTTAGACCGAAACACATGTATTAGTTTGGTTTAAAATGTTATGTATTAACTTATATTCACAAACAGTAGGCTAGTGAATTTATAGAAAAGTAATTTGATGTTAGTATACGGTGTTATTCCCTAAATTTTGTTTTGAATTATTTAACACACACACACATTGATTAGTAAAATTGAATTTTTCAAGGCTTGTGGTGTACATATAAGACATATTTAAGGTGTATAAATTTCAATCTATTCCTTGATTAATAATATATAGAGTGTTCCAATCTACCCATGTAGTAACAAAATCAGTGAAGCAAAGCAGTGAAGATGCATGGTTCGTTTCATCAAATACCCCCATTTTTGTCAAGAAAAAGGGAGAAAATGTTTTTTAGCACTTTTGGGGAGTGGTGGTCGCTTTTAAGAAATTTTTAAATAAGGACATTTCATATGATACTTCATTTTAAAAGTCTATGTATAATGAGCGTTTTGATGTCAAAAATCAATATTATGTGTGCTCGCACGTACAGGATGTGACAAAATGTCTTTGATTTAGGTTTTAACAGTAAACTCTGTTGTCAGTTCCCCTTAAGACCTAGGCGTACTAATTATTTTTGTATGGTTTTTATAACGTACCCTGTCTAGAAATATGAAGTAATGAAACTTTTTACTTCATTTTATAATTTTGAAAAATTAGGAAAACTTAGTTAATTAAAGAACGTTAAAAATTATAAACTTATTTAATAGCAACCTATAATGCAAAGTAAACAGTTTTTTACTTCTATTACAGGCAATTATTTTTATATTTGAAATTTTCTTATATCTTGCACCCTGTAATAATAACGATTAAAAACTAATGTAATTATGTTATGTATTCATGACAAATCCGCACCATGTATTCCAAACAGCGCCTTTGTCGTTAACCACTTATCCAGCCCTCAAGTTTATATGTACCACGTTTGGTATTCCAGTACTTTGATGTAGCCTGAGAGAGAATTTCATATCCAAATACTAAACAGAGGTAGCCCTTGAGACCCTACATCCTTTGGTAAGGATACGTAAGAAAGACAATCTTGTGACTGAGCATTATTGATTTAGATACTGTTATAAACACAGGAAATTCTATTAATTTTAAACATTATTCATTTTTAATAGAATTACTAGTGAGATTGATTAAATAGATACTTTTTTATTTAAATAGACAGCTTGATGGAATATAAATGGCCAAATGCAATATAACGTGAGCTAATAACTACCGTATTTGTTATCAGGTCCAGACTGAAGTTGGTGCAGACAATAGCACATAGTTTTTAAACAATGTTATTTAATCGAACATTTTTAAATAGCGGAAATTCTCATTCATGCAAACATTTTAATTAAAATATCTACCAATATATAAACCCATTTATGTTTTGCAATCACTTCAGGATTTTGAGACTGCGACTATTCACATTTTTGAAAAATAAATTAAACGTTTACTTCCATGACCTGTAGTTCAAAAATTCCAATGACGAGACATAATTGTTTATTACATAAATTTATTGAAGTCTATGGCTACTACATCGTTTAATTAAAAATATGCAGTAATAACAAATAAATCTATCAGGTAATTTTATATTTATAAATTTCAGCTTTGTTGACTATGCTAATGTATTTTAAGACTCTTGAATGATAACCATATACACCTATAGCAAGATATAACATTTTGTACTATTAGACTCAAGTGCTGCACACGTTAAAAATACAGACAGCAACGTAAGTTGGAAATTGTGCAAAAATGCCGAATTCCGTTCAAACATTTGTATTATATGAAATTAAAACTTTATTTCATAATACTAAAATGGTAGATAGTTTGAATTAATATAAAAGGCATTATTAGAATGGTGTGCATAGCATGGTATCTTAATTAGAAAGTGTCAGCTTTGCTATGGTATATTGTGTGCTATCTAGATTGTTCCTAGAATACGATTAGTCTAATAGTGCGTGGAAATATATATATATATATATATATATATATATATATATATATATATATATATATATATATATATATACTTTATATTGTGATTTAACTTTCCGGATCCCTATAATTTCTAGTTACAAGTTTGCAAACGCGCACACACATACACTACTATTGTAAGACAGAAACTAATACACTCGTAACGACCCCTAATTTGAAATTCAAGAGAATCGCAAAATAGGAGTTGTTTATGGTAGTGATTAAAATTTATATTGCAATCTAATTTACCAAATCATTACTACTGTCATGAGTAATTTTAATTATATTAAAATTATTAACTATTATCATGTAAGCATATACTAAACCAATGAATATAAGTATGCCATTCTGAAACAACAATTTTAATCAAATTTATTTAAATATTTTAAGTAGAACAATACATTACCTAGTGTATTTGTAGTGTGTGTATTAGTGTGAGTGGGGCGACTTCCTGCCGCATTGGCCGCATCACCCTGTAACAATCAGAAAAGGCAGCATGTCATACAGTATCATGGTAAACCATACAGTTTCCAAAACCAATATAATTGTAGAAATATACGTTAATTAAATAAATAGGTTTAATACTAACTATATTCATGGAACAAATATATAAACTTAAGTATAACATGAGCTCATAAATTTAGTTACCTTAATATGTTGTATAGTGGAGGATTATTGTTCTAGTTAAATGTAGTTCTACACGCACCCATACTTTCACACTGGTCCATTCAATCATCATTCATACTTTGTGTGTTTTGCAACACACGTGGGGAAGTGTTACGTGCTAATGTCAAAGAGGGGAAGTGTTACGTGATAATGTCAAAGAGGGGACGTCAAGCCAACGCAGGACCAAAGCCACCTGAAAATAATCACAAAAAAGCTCTCGAATCACAAATATGATATCAATTAGTAGGCTGTTTTATTTATAATACCTTATAAAAGAGTGTAATAACAGTCTTGAGATTTGACTAAAACTGTAGTTTCAGAATGGCATTAAGTTTACACCTGAAATGTCCCAAATACTTACGGTACTGTGTCATCTCGCATTGAGGATAAGTAATATAGCCTGCTGAAACATGATTTCAAATTAATAATCAAAATATAATGAGTAAATTATTAAACTAATGCTTAGATAATATTTTATAGATAATATTGTAGTGGTGTAAATACAGACAGAAAATATGTAACGAAGGAAATGTATATGAGATCCATTAAAATGTAACTTATAAAACTTCTAATAACCAACCTTGGCAGGGATTGGGACTGCCTGTGCTTAAAACAGTTGCCGTGCCTCCACAACTGTTACCACAACCAACATCAATGGCTGCAGTGAAACTGTTATGCGCACCCAGGTTAGAGAATTACGTGGTACTAGGGCCAGGCCTTGGGCAGGTCGTCACCCTGCCACCATGTAATACTCCCCTCCCTTATTAGGTTGATTATTTGAGATATTTAGCTTACGTCACTTGTGCTGCAATCTACCACAGACAATATGCACTTACTCGACAAGAGAATAATTTAGATCCGTAACTTCTACTAGACGTATTGAACTTTACCGTATTAATACATGATAAATGCGTTTAATGTTTTCAGATTACATAATTGTTTAATTATTATTGTAGTGCAAGTAAGATTATGACAAGAAACAATATTTTTATTTGACACACCGGTTGATATTAAAAGGAAATATATTCTATTCTCGGTTGCAATTTAAGTTATATAAATATAGAGGTTGCTCCTTATTTAGTTCAATTTTATCTTGAAGTACACTTCTAATTGCACCCAATCTTTCAAGTGCACAATGTGCTGACTTGAAAGATGTGTCACTATTATTAAAGATAAGTTTGATTTAATATTAGGATCTGATACGAAAAGACTTCTAAGTTCACAATATATAAAACTTTAAGAAAACTAATAAACATTGGACTTACCTTTTCATAAAGATTAAGTTCACAACGGTTAAAAATTACTAAATATTGAAACCCTTATAATTTAGTTTATATAGAGACTTTCTAACAATGGAATCCATAAATTTATTAACTTTATGGAATCTTTATTTTTATTAAAATATTCTTAATATTCTCCGTTAATAATTTCCGTCCTGTTCTCACTGATGTTGTTTTGGAAGTGAGCCCACGACCACAGGTAGCAGACACAGGTTCTACCTTTACCAACACCCTGGAGGTCTTTATTGAGGCAATACACTGATGACGTTAATGAAGAAATAACGAGAAACTACTTGCGGTCGAATATTTCTTTAAGTTCCAGCAGTGGAAAACGAAGTTGTGTCTGCTGATATCACAGGAGATTTTAAAACTTAACCAGTAAATGCACCTAACCCTGTCAGTTCGCCATCAGAGCCTCGGAAGTCATGGATCACTATTAGCCGCTAGTTTTCTCGCACTAATGTAATTCTACCATTATTTTTTGTATATTTAGATTTAATCCATGTAGAAAAGAACTAAGATCAATGCTTGTAAATATAAGCATCTAGTACAGCACTTAAAACATTGTCTAATTTTATTGAATTATATAGTACAGTTACAACGTAGGGTGACCTACGCATGTTCATATAAAGCTTATAAATGACACAATCAATCCGAGTTTACTGGTTGACCTGGATGAAATCAACTGTCAACCTCGCTACGTTTGGAAGAATCATAACGATACAGCACCGTAAGGGATTAAAAAATATCAAGCTGGGATCTTTCCTTAAAAATTTTCCTGGATATTTATACTTTATACTAACATTTAGGTAATATTTCAATCACAGTCAGGCAAATAAAAGGGAGAGAAAATCGTTAGGTAAAATATTTAAATGTAATTAAAAATACTTTTACTTGTCTGGGGGTCAGTTTTTAGTGTCTAAAGCGTAAGAAATGTAATATTAGAAAAAATTAATTATTTCATATTTTTACCCACATTGATACTTTTATATGTTGACCACCACCTCAACTCCCAATACATATAACTTTTTTTCTAAGATAAACTTTCCCAAAACCTTTAAGAACCAGGTTCAGCACTTGAACTATAATAATTGGCTCTGGAATACTGAACGTACACCACTTAAACCAATAAACAGGTAAAATACCTTTCAATATAAATATCATAGGGGAGAAATTTTAGGACCGGCTCTGGTAAAAAAACAGTAATAGCACCACTTTAACAATTAAATACTTTTAATATTACGTTACAACTGACAACATTTTTCTTTTCCTTTGTGCATGCCTACGATACTATACACACTTTCGTTTAGTCGGAAAATATAATATTAAAATGTCTAGGGAAATACGCTTAAATTTACATTGTGAACAACGCAAAACAATCGCGTGTATTGCTTTATTAAATAGTGATTAGTTTGTTTTTAATTTCTGCAAATATGTAATAAACTGTACTGCCTCAGCGGTAAGGATAATAATGTACTTGTATTTGACGTATTGGCTTGTGTCCATGCAGTAATTACATACAGCTAAATATACGGTAAAATAAGTAGGTTATAGTACTACTGCTTTTCTACGGGTATAAGGCAAAGTTATGAGTTGCTAACATCTAAACTCAAGGCTTAATTGTTTAACACCAATATTTATACAACATATACAGCCATAAATACAAGACAACACCTACATTGTATTTAATGAAAATTGTGGTTTTGACTTATCCATTTGAAGAATTTTTTCTTCAAAGCGACAGAGACTCATCCGTGGAATGGTCACAGGTCCGAAGAAGACTGAACATTAACGCTGCTAACATTGTCCGTACCAACTTGATGCAAATTGATTCACAATCCCAATGTACTAAAAAATTTTTCAAACGTATTAGGTTTTTAAAATGTGTTTTCATGGTAACGTGGAATAATTGTTCTTTGTTAAGAAATAGACTATTCGTATGGCCTAGAAACAGGTTTAATTCAAGGTACTATCAGGTACCTTGAATTAAAGGCGAATTTAAACATGGTTTTAAAAGAAGATTTTTTTTTATTTTGCATAGGTTACAAATATAGTTTAATCCGAACTAAAAAAAAAATGTAATTTTATATTTTTGACCATTCCCATTTAAACTGCAACCAAAATAGTAAGTCTATCGAATTATTTCTTTCATACTAAAAATCTCAGGCAGGTTTGTGTGGTTATACTAAACAAATAGGCTCCCATATCCTGGTATAATACGTTTTTTTATTTATAGTTTAGGGTTTTACTTTCATAAGTATTGGAATTCAGGTAATGAATTATGTGTAACATATCATTTGTTGTTGAATTACACAAATAAATAGACTAAATACTTGTTACTTAATGTAATCTGTAAGTTGCTTTTTAATCGACTGCAATTTTGTTATTTATTTTAAAATTAATCTGTAAGTTTCTTGTTAAGTTTATATTTAGAAAAATACTGCAATTTTGTTATTTATTTTAAAGTAATTCAGTAAGGTACTCTTCTATTAACTTTCGTGTACTATGAATTTTATTTTTCATTTTTTATTAACTTCGATTTTATAACTTTTATATCTAGTTTTATAAAATTTGTATGTTTTTAAATATGGATAATTGAAATTATAAAAATTATGAATAAATATACTAACGTTATTTTCCAATAAGTTTAAAATCGTTTTTACTATTTTTCTGATGCTGCATAAACTTATTGACAAAATTACAATTGATTTAAAAAAAAAAGATTTTTTAAAGATTCTTAAAATAAATTGTTATATGTTATACTCTGTGTTACAGGTCGAGATGGAACGGGCCTTATAGACTATAGCAGACGTCACAAATAAACTAATTCTTTTCTTGAGATACAAATGGCGTCTTATTGTCATAACAGTTTAAGTTATAGTGGAGTTAAGTGGGTAGAGAGAGGACTTTTAAGTCCTAAACTTCGCCTCTGTAAATAAAGGCATTTTTCATTTCATTTCATTTCAGTTTCTGCTGACTTGAATAATTTTATCTGGGATACAATAACTACAGAGTGACTTTTATGTCCTGGCACACCTGGATATAATTTAAACGGCCCGAGATATCCATTACTGTGAAACCTTGACACTACCTGTTATAACATATTTTTTAATCTTTCAAGTTGTTGAAAATTTTGCCCCCTTTTCTAAAGGGGGGTGAAGGGGGGGCAACTAAAAAACACTTTCAAAAACAAACCCCTATCAGGTGACCCCTCATTTTTGGAGTAACCCAATTTGGAATATTCGCTTAATAAATATATATAAAACTTATTTCACCAAATGTTCTATTGCTTTTTACTGGAGAATGAGAAATAAAAACTCATTATAGAAAAATTGTATTTAACAAGGTGGAATATCCAGGGCCAGTAGTATGCCGGAATTTCATGATATAAATATTGTTTCACGAATCAGGACAGTTTTGTTCTAGTTTATATAGAAGAACTAGAATTTGACCCAATACAGAAAGTTTGGTATTGACAAAATGGTAGTCGTTCAAGCTAAGCGACATGCCAGTCTGTCCAAGTTGGGATTATTTACAAAAGCCATTCTCTTTGGCTCTAATTTCTAAAGTAATTTGTATATAGTTAAAATATTACGTTCCTAATACAGTAACACATAACGAAGAAATGTCTGATTGTTAAGCTAAGCAATGTGCTTGCTCGGACCATCTTGATATTTTAACAAAAAACTTTTTTTTACTGGTTGGAATGTAACTTTCGTTATAACTTGTGATTAGTAAGAGATTAAAAAATCTCTCGAAAAATAGGTCTCAAAGTAAATTTGCATGAAATCTAAAACAATGTTAAATGACTAATCTAGACTGAGATTGGGACGCCTTGTGCTTAATATAGTTGCCGTGAATTCACCACTGTTACTAGAACCAACATCAATGATGCAATGACACTGTTATGCGCACAAAGGTTAGGGCATTACATGGTAATTAGGGCCAGTCCTAGGACAGGTTGTCACCCTTCTACCATGTACTACTTTGGTTGACAAAAAACCTGGCTTTTGTCAAGTAGAATGAGATAATGTTTAACGCTTGTAACTTTTGTATATTTTGATTTTAATCCAAATAAGAAAGGACTAACATAATGCTTTCAAACATAAACATCAAGTACAGCTCTTACAACATTGTCTAGTTGAATGGATAATAAAGTTACAACGCAGGGTGACCTACGCGTGTAAAAGCTTATAAATGACACAATCAATCAGAGTTTACTGGTTGACCTGGAAGAAAATCTATTGTCAACACGCTACTCTTAGTGAAATCAAAAACTACACAGCATCGAAAGGGACAGAAAAATATAAAAACTGGAATCTTTCCTTAAAACATTTCCGGGCTTTTTATACCTAATACTGTCGAACATTTAGGTAATATTTGAATCACTGTCAGACAATTAAAAGGGAGAGAAATCGTTAGTTTAAAATGTCTACACATAGTTACAAATATAGTTTCTTGTCTGGGGGTGTCAGTTATAGTGTGTAAAGCTTAAGAAATATAATTTTAAAAAACAATAATTATTTATTTCATATTTTAACTCTATTGATACTTTCCTATGTCGACCATTACCACAACTCCCAAAACAATTTTCTTTCTAAGATAAAATTTCCCAAAACATTCAAGAACCAGGTTGAGTACTTGAACTATTAAAATTGGTTCTGGAATACTGAATGTACATCTCTTCTAACAAGAAAAATGAAAAAAATATTTTTCAAAGTAAATATAAGAGAGACATTTTATAATAGGTTTTGGCAACAAGCAATGGTGGTGCCAATTTGACAGAATGTGTTTATTATTACACTGGTAAACTCGCAAGTATTTCTTTTCTGTTTGTTGTGTCTACTATACTATACACACTTTCTTGCAGTATAAAAAGCCAAAATTAATTACGTCTGAGGAAATAGACTTAAATTTTGATTGTGATCATTGCAAAACAATCGCGTGTATAACTTCATTGAAGTGTGATATGTTGAGTTTTTAATTTATGCAAATATTTAATAAAATTTATTGCCTCAGCGGTAGTGATAATAAAGTACTTGTATCTGAAGTAGTGGCCGGAATCCATACAGTAATTACATACAGCAAATATAAAATAAAATAAGTAGGTTATAGTACTTCTGCTGTTCTACAGGTAAATAAGTCAAAGTCATGAATTGCTACAATATAAACTCAAGGATTAACTGTTTAACACCAAAATTCAGACAACAAATACAGCCATACATACAAGACAACTTCTACGTGAATTTTATTCAATGAAAAATGTGATGTTTTGACTTACCCATTTGCAGAATATTCCAGTCAAAGTACCACAGGTTCAGCCGTGGTGTTCTGGTCATAATTCGGAAGAAGACTGAACTCTGGTAACTTTGTACGTTTCGACTTGAAGGAAAATTACTCATGATGCCTCTAAACCAAAAATTTTTCAAAGATATTACGTTTTAAAATTGTGTTTTCATGGTAACGAGGAATAATTAATGTTGGTTAAGAAATATACTATTCGTATGGCGGAAGTTAGTTAAAGAAATTATCAGCAACAACATTCTAAACATTTACACCAGAAAAACTTGAACATTTTGTATAGATATTTACAACAGAATAAGTATTTAAAACCATTACAGAAAGTGGTATTAAACAAATAGGTATTGCCAGTCGTATGCTTGGGGAAAATTAAATAAATAGTTTAATTAATTAGACCATGTTTGTTTTAGTTTTTGCTGAAGAACTATAATTTGACCCAACTCAGAAAGTAGTTATTTGCAAAATGGTAGTGTGGCCAAGCTAAGGGATATACCAACCTGTACAAGCTAAGATTATTGAAAAAATTCACCCTCTTTGGCTCTAATTTCTAAAATAATTTGTATATATTAAAATAGTACGTTCCTAACACAGTAAAACATAACGAACAAATGTTTAATCGTTAAGCTTAGCAACATGCTTGCTCAAAAGCTTGCTGGTTGCATGCAACTCTTGTTTATTATTGGTAAAATATTCAAACAATCTGCCGGAAAATATGTCCGAAGTCAATTTCCATTGGATCTATTATAATGTTACATATAAAATAACCAATTTTAACAGGAATTGGGACTACCTGTGGTTAACATAGTTGCCGTGCATCACCACTGTTACTATAACCAACAGCAATAGCGGCAATTACACTGTTATGCGCACTCAGGTTAGGGCATTATACGGTGCTCTGGCCAGTATTTTCAGGTCGTCTAGCCCTTATTAGGTTTGGAGGATTGGGATATCTCGGTGTACGTTACGTGTGCTGCAATCTACCGCAGACATTGTGTATCTACACAACAAGATAATAACGCAGATCCGTGAATTCTCACTGAGACTTATTGAACTTTGAAGTATAAATACTATATAACTGCGTTTTGGGTTTTCAGATTATATATTTATTAATTATCATTATCACACATGATCTTTACAATATGATAATTCCTCTCTACATAAACAACATTAAGTTATATGATTGTGCATATTCAACCGTGGAATTTAGTTGAGCGCCATTGAAGTTTATGAATCAATTACCCTGAAATAAGTAGCCTGAAACATTTCGTTTATGTTTTCTGAGGTGATGTTAAGTTTACTTTTCTGCATAATCTATCTATATGACCGCATGACGATCGTAAAATGAGTTATATGATTAAAACTTAGCAAGCAAACTTAGCGAAGCCTATTACAACAACACGTATATTAGCTTACTCTTACCTTGTATGTATAAACAACAAAAGAAATGAATGTGGTCCATTTAAAAACACGTGATTAGTGAAACGTAAATTTAGGAATGTTTAAGGAGAATTCACAAGCAAGCATGCTGAACTAACTTATCTCGTAGTTGTGTTCATATATTATAATAATTCTGTTGTAATATATACAAATTAAGTAAGTTATTTTTCAATTGTTATATATGCTGAATTTTAGAATTGAAAGGAAAGGGTAAATTTCGGTCAATATCTGCCAGAAAACAATTAAAACCATCGGCAAGGTATTCTGAATATCATAAAAATTCAACGGAGTTTGACGTTAATATGGATCGATAAAATACCAACATATCGTGACCTGATGAAAACTGCAGTAAATTGTAATTTTAAGAAAACAGAGCAAGCTCATAAATTATGTTAAAGAACTAATATACCTTTGGATTTTAAGAAAATTTTGTAATAATTTCCAAGCGTTGCTGGATATACAATTTTTCGTCAATACTATTTACTTATTTTATGTCAGCTGCCACAGAGATTTAATTAAAACATGGTACACCAGTTGGCTTTATTAAATGTTATGTGTTATGTTTAGATACTGATTTTTTATTAACAGCGTGTTTCTAACATATTAATTTGTCGTTTCTAGCAAATCAAGAAACAGTCTAAAAATATTTTGCAGTAACCTATTTCGGAGACGTAAATTAGTCAGATTGCTCTAGGGTGAATCATTGTTTTATTTAACAAAGCATACAGGCGTCTTCTGTATGAAAACCAATTTTTAAATTTTCGACATGTTGTCGTAGTGGCTTGATACAACGTGTTAGTCTAAGAGCTAGTGGCCGGCTACCTGTAGGTATTTGATGAGACCTGGGTTTTTTTACAGTGAGGCCCCTATACTCACTGTACATGAGATGGGGAGTCACTAAGCTCCAGGTGGCCGACTTGGCGGGCGCTCAGGTAAGACAGGTATCATTTTTTGCCCAATTCCATAAGTATTTGATGACGTCTGCCGTTTTGTAATTTGAAATATATTATTATTATTATCGGAAAAAAACAATGGCAGACCATTATCGTGCGGAGTTCATTGCGGCAGACGATTTTGAAAGTTCCCAAAAAAAATAAAATTTTGAAAGGAATTGACGAGATCTGCCATTGATATATTTTATTTATTTGGGTCTTAAAAACGTATATTGATCATGGTAGACGTCTCAATAGCGGACATACTTTAGTAGAAAAGAAAATATTAGCTACTATCCGGTCAGATGTATGCATAGACCGCTTAAAGCTGTCTTCCTTTTTTTCCCCTATGGATTACTATTGTACTCATTCTAGCCTATAATATGGTCTTGTATTATTACTAGCATTCGAATAATTCAGGTTTTATACCTGAGAGGGCCAAATTGTATCCCCACCCTAACGGATGTTTTCAGTATATTTCCGAACCTCGCTCCCAGTGAGAGGTTAAAACAGTTCAACAGTTAGTGAAAGTTAACCCACTCGTCAACCGAAATCTGGCAACTTCAGTAAATCTTCAAATCCGAGTGTCCGCAAGAAGAACCTGGAGGTCCGCTTGGTACCTCTCCAAATGGTAAATCAAAATATTTTACTTTCTTCCTAGATTGTAACCCTTTTTGTGTATGTATAATTTTGTGTTTATTATAATTAAATTAGCATGAGTTACACAAACTATCATTAGTCTACATAATACGAGTAATAAAACAGCTTAACTGTTGATTTATAAAATATTTCTAAATTCGATATTTTTATTGGTTACAAAGTACACTAACACTTATAACATTTAGAATTTCAGAAGTTCCCAAAGTGTTTTGATTAAAAAACTGAAAACATGCGATCATAAACTTTTAAATCTTTAGTGTTTCATCTATAGTGATAACCATGTATGTAAACTTGTTATAATGGTACTCATTTACCTTTTAAGTTAGGGCGAGGTAAGGTTTCAGGCTAGAAGCTGCGGATTTTATGATTTTAGATTCTTTTAGAATAATTTGCTTGTAGATGTGTTAAAATTAAATCTTTCCTGCGTGAGAATAGGGTATATGTGTAATTTACTTTAACAAAAGTAAGGCCCCACGATCAAAATCTAATACAAAGTTACCTTAAAGTTGGAAAGACTGATTCATAAACTTGATGCCCGGATAATATAAGTAATTTATAAAACGTGTTTCATTCTTTAGCAGAAAACAGATATTTATAATTTTATTGTAGTCAAGTCAGACAATCATCAACATTGTTATTTAGAGCACGTAATGGAATATGTTTAAAAAAAGAAAGGAAACAGCTTACAATTATGTAAATGACGTAGATCTCATAACAACCCAACTCTATCATCACAGTTTACTGTAGGAAATAACAACTTATTGCAAGTAATGTGCTTTGCAGTTTTTTTGGTGTACTGTTAACTATTGCATCCATAGCAATATCGTTAGGAATTTATAATTAATTCATAAGTGACAGAGAATCAGTTGATTTCCCCCTGCAAACTAACTGTAGGTGACATTTTAGCCAGGCTTAATAATATCATATGTCTCTACATCTGGCACAGCAGCCAGAGATTATCATTAAGCTATCAATGTTTTTATCAGTGTTACTAAATGTTTTTAAAAGCATTTAAAGAGATTACATGATCTTTTAAAACTTTAAAAATGTTTGACATGAATTGTAATATGCTGGTTATAAGTAAAAATTTATAATAATGAAATTTATTTGTACGCTTTTTATCTAATAAAAAAATGTCACCATTATAAAGAATAATAATTTGTTAGTATCGGGTTTACCCATGTTCGATGGTCATGAATGAAGGTTGATCGTTGGTATATATAGTGTATTATATATTTTCATTAATATAGAAGGAATTAAATAAAATAAAATAAAAATAAGAAAGGAAAGCAAGGATTTGGAGAACACTGGTATGCAAAAAATCTAATTTTGTTCGATTCACTCCTGCAAGCATAATACGTTAATCACATTCTCCAGCTCCCTATGCTAATCATCATGTTCCATATAACTCTATTTCGAGTAACTATAATTATAATTTATCAAATCAGCCGATGTGTAAGACAGAAACTATGTAAAAAGGTCCTTGCGTGCCAAATTACTATACAAGATTACAAAATGATGATAGTGCCAGAAATGGGAAACATAACAATCATGGAGCAAGTGAATCGTCTAATCGTCTCACATATTATAAATCAGTAGGAGTTATATTTCGGCGCTGCTCCAGTACTGGTCTCAAGAAGGGTTTCAACCAACTCTCTCAGCAGAAACGCTTTTAAAGTGAGAAATGAGGCTTCTGTAATTCAATTCAGCGATGTGATGTTTATATAAGCCCCTTCAGAAGCGAGACTCAGCCTGTTGTAAGCTATTACACAGGAATTCAGGCTATGTCGCTACACCATTCCCGTGCAACATCTTTAGTTCTTCTATTCAAAGCTATCCAGAGTCCAGAATGATAAACAAAAGTTATAAAAAATCTAGCTGAATTGTGTATGCACAAATTATTGAAGTTATATTTATAACGCAGTGCAAATATAAAATAACTTTCGCATTCGTAGCAAATGAAAGAATTAATATTTTTGTTAAATAGTAATTTGTAATAAATAGCTTTTCTTTCTCATGAGAGACTTCTAAAAAGTATTTTTTTAATGTATTTTAAAAATATGTACAGAAGCTCCAACATCTATATAAGTAAAATACGTAAGCTTTGTAGCACAGAAAAAAAAAATAATATTTTCAAAAAGGTAAGGTAAAAAAAGTTTAAACCTATCATACAACCTATTAAAAATTGAGTTATTTCTAGGAATGCTTTAGGTGAAGTAATTGCGTTAATTATATTAACGTAAGAATATTTTCATAAACAGTGTTCTTAAGAACTGGATGATTTAAATAGGTACCAATATTGATATAGTATAGGTGTCTGAATAATTATAAGTCGATATTGTTTCTATAGCATTTTACCATCAGTAAATGAACACACAACACAAATGAGTTCTCTAAAAACAACACTTGTAATCACGTGACCGAATTCTTCATTCCCCGATAAAAACTCCAAAATCAGGCCATGTGGTTGCATCTCAACTCAAATAACATTAAACGATTATGAGCCCCTCAAAAGACAAAATTAATATCTCTAAAATACATATTACTTATTCTTGCATTTCTTTTATACTACATACAATTGTAATGGTGTCGACAAGGCATAAATGACGTTAAACTACGGTGAAAAAAATTGATTAGATTTTGTTATAAAACATTCGTAAATTTTTTAATGTCATTCGGGAATCACTGCCTTATTCAATGATTTTTAATTATCTAGAATGTTCCGTCCAATTTAGTAAAATGTCCTAAAAATATTTTACAAATGCGAATATATTGAACTTCGTGCAAAGATAAAAGTATATAGATTGGTGAGTTTTTACTAATCTTATTTTATTAAATTATTCAAAATAGCGGGAATGATCGTTTATGTAAACATTGTAATTAAATTATTTTCCAATACATACCGTTGATTTTTTGCAATATCTTTAGATTTCAAGACTGCGACCGTTAAAATTTTGGAAAAATAATGCAATATATTTACTAAACCTAACATTGCGAGTGATATGGTTTGAGTACAATTTTAGGTATTAACTTCAGATATGTAATATTGTTTACAAATTGCAGTACATCCATTTAATTGTTGTATATTACATAAGTTTATTTTATTAAACGTGTGGTTTATTTCACCTTAACAGATTTCAGCATTGTTAATTATCCTAATAAACTTTTATGGCTCTTGAATACGATTCCATATAAAATATTATATAATGAGATATAAAAGGTGTGCTATAGAAGATTCGGTGCTGCACACTTTTAACCTGTAGGCAACACTATAATTTGGAAACAATAAAAAATATCTAATTGTGGAAAAACAACTCTTTTATTTTATGAAATTAAACATTTCTTACAGTATTAAAATGGGTGATAGTTTGACTTAATGTACAGGACATTATTAGAATTATAAGCGTTTTATATTTTATTAAACAGGAATACATAAACTATCAGATTTGTTTTGTTATATTTTATACTATCAAGTTTGTTCCTAGAAGACGATGAATGAAATAGTGTGCTAGGAAAAAGGACCTGAATAGGACCCTAACATAGAAATTACAAATGTTTTTAACATCATGAGTAGTTTGAATTACTTAATTATATATTAAGATTACGAAATGTTCTCATATAAACATACATAAAAGCTATAAATATTAGTTTGCCATTCTGAAACCACAATTGTAGCCAAATTGATCATAATATTTTAAGTAGAAAAATACATTACCTAGTGTATGTGTCGTGCGTGTATTAGTGTGAGTGGGGCGACTTCCTGCCGCATTGGCCGCATCACCCTGTAACAATCAGAAAATGCAATATATTATAATGTATCATGTTAAACCATACAGTTCTCAAAACAAATATAGCTATATACATATACCTTAATTAAGTAGATGTTATTAATTTTAAGTATATTCTTTAAACAAATATGTAAACCTAAGTCTAATATAAGCAGATAAATTTAGTTACCTTAATATGTTGTGTAGTGGAGAATTGTTGTTCTAGTTATATGTAGTTCTACACGCTCGCAAACTTTCACACTTCCATTCAATCATCATTCATACTTTGTGTGTTTTGCAACACACGTGGAGTAGTGTTACGAGATAATGTCAAAGAGGGGACGTCAAGCCAACGCAGGACCGAAGCCACCTGAAAATAATCAGAACAAAACCCTCGAATCACAAACATGACACTAATCTGTATTATGCTTTAATTATAATACCTCATAAAATACTGTTATAACTCTTAGGATTTGACTAAAACTGTAGTTTCAGAATGGCATTAAATTTACACCTGAAATGTCCCAAATACTTTTGATACTGTGCAATCTCGCATTGAGGATAAGTAATATAGCAGGCTGAAACATAATTTCAAATCATTAATAAGAAAATAATAAGTCAATTATTAAAATACTTCGTATAGATAATAATGTTGTGGTTTAAAGTAAATATACATAAGTTGCGTTAGCCAAGTTGTATAAGACGTCGAAATTTGGATCTGAGCACAGGTTTTAATTTTTTTTTTTTAAATTTAATATATATGCTATTAAAGTAAGTGGGGTAGACCTTTCTTGAAATTTCTGATGGATCATTTAGTCAAAACAAAAAAATGATAGTTTGATAAAACGTCGTGGATTTAATTTAATCACGGGTGAAATTTTTACGCAAGTAATCTTTGTTAATGTAGATTTAACCCATCTTTTAACACATTATAACACATGCCTGAAAATATTTACATCATGTACGAAATTTACAAATGTTTTTGTTTCGTGATATAGTAACCTGTTAAAGTAGACCATTCCCACATGCTGATGTCGTATTTCCTACAATGTAAACAAATAAAATATATCATATATACATGAAAATTTAGTGCAGTATCAATAAGTAATCAAAAATAATAGTTATGTTACGCAAAGCATAATTGCTATGTTAAGAGAGGGAGCAGATTATTGGAAGACCTTATTTAGACAAACGAAGAATTGGTCACAGGGACACATTTAAGCCATTAAGAAAGAGGGAGCTTACGTAAAAAGGCAGGAAAGAGACACGGATGATGTGTTATTATTTGAAAATATATAAATAAAACGGCAAATTGTGCCTATGGTATCATATGTCAGTTTCACCACAATACGAAGGTTACGTGTAGAGTAAAATGGCAGCGCAATATCAGCATTCTAAACTCACTGACAGATCTTTTTATGACGCTCTAAAGTTAAATTGACTCTTACAATTTTGTGTTTTACTAAGGTTCCCTAGAATCCGAGTGATAAGTTCGGATGGATAACGTCGTAATATGCAATTTTAAAGTTTAATTCGGAGGAAACATTTGAAAGATTTATGTAGTTTATTCTTGTCTATTACATCACTAAGGTAACATCATCAATATGAAAGTCTCAGCTCAGCCTCCAATCAAGGTACATCCCTATAAATGTGCAGAAGGAACACCTTCAACTACAGCAGCTTCTGAAACTCTCTCTTGAAGCAATAAAGGATAATACTGGATCTCGAATTGTTAATTTCAAAAATAGTATGAGTACAGTACTAAAAGCAAGAATTCATAACATCAAAATATTCGATTTGGTATACCTTTTATTCTTTCTAAACTAAGTATAGTGTTGCCAGCATATTAAATTAATTGTTCCTTTTGAACAATACATTCAATCTGTTGACGTTTACCTTGATAAAGACCCAAAAATTGATCCTTGCAGGACTAAAAATCAAATATTTAGTTATATTTAACGAAATTTTGTGTACTACACAGTTTTATCTAGTAAAAATGCTTTATCCTTGAGGTAAAAGCAAGCCACATGATTTGACAAAGTAATCTGCATTTTTACAACAGTGTATATTGCTTCACAAAGTCAAATGACAGAAAGTTCTATAAATAAAATTAAAAAAAGTTTACATTATTAAAAACTATCTAAAAAGATTCTACAAGGTTATTAAACTCATAAATCGGATTATCCTTGAATCAAAACTGGTGTGGTTTAGAGATTTTGAGGGTTTCAAGAAGCACTCTGGTATTTTGTGTATACCTTTTTAGATCTTTATCTGGAAAAAAAGTAGAATTAAAATAAAACGATAGTTTACGGTTAACCATATTTGCCCCCTTAAAATATTTCTAGAATATATCCGTAAAAATTCCTGATTTTAATAAGAAAATTGTTAATCGATGGAGTGTTGTTAATCATTGCCTGCAGCAAAATTCGAGGAACCACACTGGCATTCCATTGATGGCACAAGTTTCTTTGGATTGTATTTATGACGCGAACTTCTTCGTCTGTTGGAATCAGGTATCAGACCTATGGATTTCACGGAAACTAAGTAATTGAAAAGAAGAACTTCACAATTATGTTACTTGGAACTTTAATCCAAATCAGTTTGATGTGACTTTTAGAACTTTTCTACACCCAAAGAACTAGAAATTAAATAGTTATTGATATAAAGTTATACAAATTTCAAATACAGCAAGAAAAGTATTACTCTATGTCTTAGTGGTAGCATTTATAACAGACGGGCATTAATATGTGTCGTAGTGGCCGGTGTCCATACAGTAATTACATGTACATAAATATACGGTACAATAATTGAGTTGTAGTATCTGCTCTTCTTCAGGTAGTACGAAAGATTCATGGGTTTCCACAGTATAAACTATAAGCCTTTCTGTTGTTTAACACAAATATTAATACAACATCTACATGAGTTAATTTCAATAAAAAATTTGATGTTTTGACTTACCTATTTGAAACATTTTGCATTAAAAAAAAGAGGCTCAGCCGTGGTGTCAGGGTCACAGATATGAAGAAGAGCGAACACTGCTAACTCCGTACGTACCACATTCAACACAATGAGTCATGTGGCCGCTGTATTGCATAATTTTTTGAAAGGATTATGATTTTGAAGTTGGTGTTTTCATGGTAACGCGTTACAATTAATTGTTAGGAAAGATATATTTTTTTTGTTTTAAAATAGTACAATAATTGTAATTATTATTCTAATTAATAGTTATAAATCCAAACAAACTTCTTGCACACTAAAATAATGTTTACCTAAAAGGAACATGTCAAAATATATACTTCTAGAGAATAGTAATACATATACTAGACATTTCGTATGGTTTGTTTGTTCTAAATATAAAATATCATTTATCTAAACCTGGAACAGAACTCTGATTTTGTTTTAGCACCATGACGTTTTGCTAAAATGTGGGGAAGTATATTCTTTTCCAAACAAATATGTTGGGAAAATAAGATGGATTGTATCTAAAGATATTTTTATACCACATTTGTAACACATGTTTGAAGGAAAATTCAATTGAACTGGATAGGATGGGTTAGACATGAGCGTATCTTTTATGAACGTTTTCAATGAAAACTTGGCGCTTCAAATTAAAGGTGAATTTTAAAATGTTTAATTGGCATCAGAAAATTATAAAATACAAATGGTTTAATCAGAATAAATACAATAGATGTATATGATATTTTTATCTTAGATTATATTGGTGTATTTTAATTTGGAAAGTCAATCAAAGGTGATCAGTATAAAAATAAATTAACTGGTGAGCAAGATAAAATTAATAGTGCTAGATCTAAGTTTTAAGCATTTACATTGCTGATGATTAAGTTAGCTTGAAATATAGAGTGGACTATACATGTTTATTTTTAAAGATACACACCTATGTCTTTATCTTTATACTGTACTTTATACTACATTTAATATAATGGTGAGAGTTCTCGAACTCAGTCCCGACAAATACGGTTAATGTGACACTGCTTACATTGTAGGCCTAGGCAGGAATCTTTGTCAGTTTAAATAATTATTGCAATTAATGAAAAAAATTGTTTATACATTTTTATGGAATTTAAAACCAACATTTATTTTTAAAATATTATTAATAATAATGATAAAATAGGTAAAATTATCCTCAATGTTAAGGTACAAGTTTGGACGAGAATATTTTAGAAATGATAATATGGAAGCCGAATCCAAACTCTACGATTTATAGTATTTGAGTTTGCTTATGTATTCATAACAGATTAACTAACAGGGTATTCTGATACAAGTAATATGTTTAAGTTGTTGTATCTTTGCATTACAAATAAGTAAAAAAGTGTGTATCTTAATAAAGAACCAACAGTAAGTTATTATTACAAACATTTATACAAATTATAAGCTTGTAACTTCCCATATTTCCTCATAATTGATCATCTTCAACTGTTGTACAAGCAGATAAGGTAAGAAGTCAACGACTCATGATCGCGGTCTTATGAGGATTTAAAAAGTGTGTGTTTAAATTTTAAGGGCGGTGCAATTTGATTTCTTGATGAATTTAATGTTATATAGCTTATGTATATATACACATTAAAGTTGTAAGGCAGCAGTACGGCATACTAGGGATCACGTAACTAGCTTCGATAAGATTACATTCAAATTTCAAGTCTAAATTCATTTAGGGACAAAGAGAAATGCGGCGCAATGTTTGTAGCACATTTTACAATGTCCCATGATTGCACTGTTTGCTTATAAATGTATGCATTCTTACATTACTCGTTGACATCATGTAGTAACTAACATGCACTATCAAAAAAACTAAGCGTTATTTATATACAAATTAAGGCTTATAAAAAGTGTATATTTTATAGGTAAGTTTGTTTTTAAGATGTCGTGCGGAGAAAAAGAGAGATATGGGATTGTCAAATTCCAGCCCCTCGAAAGACTAAGCTTTGCTAACGCTCAGACAACGGTTTTAGTCTGAATATCTGACATGTACGGTTACTGATGTGCCGCTCCTGGACTTCAATGGGATTACGCAGATAACAGTGATACATTTGTTTTTGCTGTACCCTGTTTCAAAGATTTGGATGTGGTGCGACGCGAATAAAAATATCAATGCAATAAAGAAATAATAAATTGTTGTCATGTAATTAAAACGTATTTAAATTACTGGTTTATTGTTAGTATTTTGTTTAAGACATTGTTTACGATTTGTTATACAGTTGAAGGCAGTTAACGGTTGAGGGCGTCAAGGGGGAAATATACATTTCTTGAAAATATACATATATTTGTTAAATTTTAAGTTTTACGTTTACATTAACACTCAACCAATATAAAATATATAGATATTACATATACATATATATATATATATATATATATATATGTACAATATACAATATATATACTATGGTACAGCAATCAATACAACCGTAATGGTTAATTGATTAAAAATGTAAACTTTAATAATAGAGGAATTTAGCCATCTTTGACTACTGTGAAGAAACATTAGGCAGACAAAGTGAGTTGCGAAGTTTGTACAGTAAAATGCTAATGAGATTTCCTTCCAGATTACAATCCAAGCCAGATAGGCCGGGAAAAGAACAAGTCAGATACAATGAAATAACGCATCACATAACAGAATCTGGTATTGTATTATAAACATTTATAATTTCTAAAAAAAAACTCACAGATGTTAAAATTCAAGAAAAAAATATACCGGTCAATTTTCTCACCTTATATTTATATTATATTTTGTATAAACATTCTTTGATAATTATATCCTATGATCCAAATATATTTATTGTTGATCAATGAAACTATGAGTAAAACCGCGAATAAATGGGTTATGCGAGCGTAAAACAATAATAGTGTGGTATTCAATGGAAGGTAATCTTTTCTCGTTTATTGAAATTCAACACTGAAAGTTCAAATTTTACTTGAAATGCACACAAATAATATGCACTGAAAATTAAATCACAATATTTTTCGTGGATTCAGAGGTATAAGTATGTGTATGTGGTGTGATGTAAGATATAGTAGCGTAAAATAAAAATAAATATACCTATAATATTGAGTTACATGAAACTAATATGTATTTATGTGCTAATGGAGTCTCGAACAGACTATATATTTTTGAACAATTAAAAATAAAGCAATAACAATTGGTACACTATTATCTGGCCATGTCCAGTATTCAATAAACTAATGGTACACTATAAAGGTATTAGGTTAAATAATGTCTCGATTTGGAAGGGAAGGTAGTAAAATCAAATTAAATTGTAAATAAGTTTTGATAGTAGTAATTGACAAGGTGTAATAAATTAGAGTAATATTAGTGTGATATTACAGGACTAGTGTAGTACATAAGTAATGAAATAAAGTGGTAACTTTCATTACCAAAAAGCAAGAGCGTGGCTTATTCAGAAAAGTATATACTACAAGTTGTTTGGACTTATCTAATGTATAATTACATTTCCTAATTATACATTTAATTTAGACAATGGCAAATAAAACATCTCTCTGACTCAGTTCGAAGCATGTGGGTGTCATGTAAAACATAAAAACTGATGAATCGTTTTTCAATAACTTTACTTTTGCTCTCTGTGGAACTATAAACTGTATAAGAGTGCTCTCTGAGTGTGAAACCTCACCTCTGCATTAAAGTGGATCTATAGTGAAACTTGTTCAACGGATTAGTCAAGGGTTCAGAACTACTGATTAGCCAGTGGCATGACTATAGTTAAGTATGCAAGCATTGTTATTGTGGATGATAAAGATTAAAATTTCAATTTTATATTCATCCAGATTTTTAAAAGTGCAACACGTATTTACAAAAATATAAAAAAGATAATTGACGAACTTAGTTGAGTTTTCTTATAAGTATATAGTTCAGGATGACTTAAACTTACCAATCTCCGGCCACTTCTAAGAAATTTACATAAAATATTCCAACAACTGGACGAAGAAGTTCTGATGGTCAGCATTCTAGAGCTCCAACGAGTAGCAGACGGACGCAAGAGTACACCACATCATATACCTACTCTTTGTCCTTACAGGAGATCAGCTGTAAAATTTCCCCCAGGAAATATTTAGGGAAATTAAGAACTAGCTCTCTCTCTTTTATATCAAAACATAATATAAGTTATTAAATTATTATAAGTGTTGTGGTTAAGTCCTACTTTGTATTAATGGAAACTTATGCAACTTATTTGATTGTTGTTCATCTGTGTCCTATAAAATCTGTACTCTTTATGTGAAAAATCGGGTATCATAGCCTAAAATTAAATTTAAAACGCTTTAAAAAACACATTCTTTAAAAACCAGTGAGAATTTGGAGATTCTCTTATAACGATCTAAAAATAACGAGATGTTTTATTAAACTTACCTAATAGTATATTTTTTATAAACAATAGTATAATTTTTAATGAAATGTTGTAATGACCAAAAGTGTATCGAATAGTATTCAAGATATTAGCCATTGCAAAAACATATGATTTTGGGTTGTTTGTAACGGAAAATTAAAAATTGGTTAAATATCATGTAGTTATTGATTACTTAATATATATCACAATTAAATCCCTTAGGATAAGATTAAATTATTTGCATTTAATATATTTATTTTATTTTATTAAATCAACTGTCAAAGTGAACTGAAAAGCATTACAGAATAATGGAGATTGACTGTGTAATCTTTACCATCAAATAAAGCTATATTGCTTTCTGTCGTTAACTGATATTTGCATTCTAGCACCAGGGAAAAACTTTACTATAAATTTACAAACTCTCTCAGTTCTTAGGCATACACGGCTGGTGTTATAACTAACGTCAAAGTCTACCGGTTCCCACCCCGCTGAAAATTATCAAAAACAGAAACTATCAATAATCAGCAGTCGCCTTTTGAATAGTCGAGCGGAGCCTAGTTCATTAGCTTAGCCTATCTGGTTGGATTTGGAGGTCTAGAAACCATAACATGCTAATTGACTCGTTGATTTATACTACTACTGTGAAGAGATATTGCTTACACAATTAACTTCTTAAAATATTTCGGGCTTGCTATGAAAAGCAATCTTCAGTCAACATATGCTACACCAAAATTTCCATTGGAGAATTGTAGAGCAAATTATGTTTATTTTAATTTTAAAGTACGATATATTTTTTAAATCTCATAAAACGGAATAATAAAAACGGGGGAGCAATAATTTAAAATTTGTGGTAAATAGAATGGATTTCAATTAAAAAAATATTATATTTCATAGATTGGATGAGTTGAATTAGGAAACATAAAACATACATTTATTATATTTTACAATTTCTGAAATATGCAATTTCTGTTCAAAATAAATTTTCATATTTAACATTACATAGTAAATATTAATAACTTAAATATCAAGTTAGTAGACAGTTATAAAGGGATGTGCACTATAAAAGTATCTTAAACTAGATCTGAAAAACAAAGGTAGCAATTACGATATTCACACGTAGAAAGGTCCCTTCGCATTTCTTGCCAGATGAAGAAGTAGTCACCGAGCCGCAAAGAAAATACTATGCTTATAATAGATTTAAAGCCACTACTCTCCATATAAATGATCACTTTGTGTCTGGTCTTACAAGTAGTTAGTCTATTCGTCCATAGGGAAAGCGGATGCAAGGGCCAAATTTGGATCTGAGTCAAATTTAGCACAGGTTCAAATCCGGTCTGTGACCGCAGCACTCTCTATCGAACCCATCAAATTGCAGTGCACTACCCTCCATCTTAATTTATTTGATGAGATCCTAACAGGCCAATAGCTAATGAGGACGGAAAATATTGTTCAGAAAGAAAATACTCTTGCAATCTTGCATTTGTTTATTTAACATAATTTATATAAATATTAGTATATAAAAGAAAATTAAACTAAGTTTTATGGAAAAATGATTCCCTAGTAGTTCACCACTTTATATCTTGCATTACAAATAATAACAAGGATTAATAGTAAAATAATTCATGTAATTTGTGAAATTTAATTTTTAAAGGATATAATTTGATTCATTATTAATTGAACCTTAAATTTTACTGCAGGAGATATGCGTCAATAGGGGCAGGACAGTCAACTTGTCAGAACCTGTTACAGTGACCAAGATGAACGAGACTGACCGAGCCGCGCCGCTACTTAAACCTGGATAAATTAATTACATTCGGATTAGATCCTGGTAATGTATATTTGGACTGCTACCGAATAATGTTGTCAGATTAATTAATAATACTTAACAGACAATTTGAATTTTATCTCTTTTAATGGTAAACCAGGGACGGTGAATTACATAATAGATGTATATTACATTTATGGTATAAAAGCCTATCTGATTAAACCTGAATTAATACAAATTAAAATTAGTTCCAATAAACGTTTCAATTAATACAAAATTACAATTATTTATAAAACTCATTTTTTAAAGCACTTAAACATCCATGGAGGCTTAGTGTAGAAACAATTACTTTATGAGTTCTCATGTAATAATATGAGAACAATGACTTCATTACTATAACTCATGTGAATGGGCGTACCTCTGTGTTTATAATTATTTCAATTAAATGGCCAAACTAAGGGATGTTTATTTACAATTTATCTATTCAAAATTTTATTCTTTTTAGGGCACGTTTTAAGTTATTGTTTAACTGGATTGCTCGGATTCGCTCAATATTTATGTATTGTTTAAAAATTAAGATAATTATATTACTGAACATTTGTATAACCATAGTCTTTGTATTGTTGAGGAAATGAAGTTAGATATAGGGTAGGCTTAAAGTTATGTATGAAGCCCAGTGCATACGTAATACGAGCAATTCCACCCAAAACCTCTCCGCGTACATCTGAACATTGAGTGAGGGAAATGGTGCAAGCCAATGAGTGCAATTTTGTATTTCTACTGTTAGCTTTTAAAGGCGGTTCATGATGAATATTCAGTTAGAGTTACTCAACGTACTGAACTTGCCACTAATAAACGAAAAAATCAAATTTCCTATGCTAGAACGCTTGGATATGACATTTCTTGAATTTTATAAATATTTAAACATAGAAAATAATGATAAGTTTCAGTATCTCCCCAAGTGACATAGGCTTATACAAGAGCCAGGGAATTTTGTTGCTAGTTTTCCCTCCCCAGGTAGCAAATATTACAAGGCACTAAGTAGTCTAAAGCGTATATTTCTTAGTAGTACACTGCTAGTAGAGTATTAGTTTAAATAATTGTTAAACTTTTGTACCTATTAATTAAGATTAAGACTCATACGAGTCTATCTTTGTGACTAAATTGAATCTAACTAGACATTTAATATAGGTAAAAATAAAAATGTCCTCAACGGTTTTTCGACTAATATGAACGATTTTTAATTGCAAGTTTGCGAATTTGGCAGAAAAGCAAGTCAAGTACATACAACGAAAATAGTTCAGAGGAGTTACAGAATAATATGTTAACGAGCCTATTGCACTTTCTGGAACATTAAGTAGGAAATAAGGAATGCGTTAGTCTAGCCTTACATGAATGTAGTTACGAGTGTAGCCCAGATATTTCTAAAATAGAAACATAGGTAATCAATATAAAAATAAATAGATAAATTTGAAACATCCACAATGCTGCTTATTAAGCTTGAAATACAGAGTAGGCTATGCATGTTTATTTTTTAAATACGCATATCAGTGTTTTTATCCTTATACTCTACATTATACTTATGTCGAGCCTTCTCGAACTCAGTCGCCGACAAATACGCTTAACGTGATATTGCCTAAATTTAGGCCAAGACAGGAATATTTTTCAATTTAAATATTGCATGTAATAAAACAGAAATGCATATTAAACGTTTCCTGCTACCTAAAATCGAAAATTATTTTATATTTTTACCATCAATAATAATTATGTAATATTAAAGTGAGACTGAGATTGTAAGGTATATTTTAAGGTGTAAGTTTTGCGAGTTAATTTGTGAAATGATAATATGTAATCCAAATTCTAACTGTACAGCTTATAGTATTTGCGTTTGTTTACGTATTCATAACAGATTAAGTAACAGGATATCCAGATCAAAATAATTGTAGGTCAGTGTCTGTTTGCATTACAAATAATGAAAAAGATGTGCATTTTAATAAAGGTCCAATAATAAAGCAATTACATACAATTGAAACAAATTATAGGTTTTTAACTTCCCCCTATTTACACGTAATTAATTATATAAAACTGTTGTACAACCGATAAGATACAATTTTATCGATACATGAACGTGGCCTTTTGAGGTTTTAAAAAAGGGTTTTACTCAAAATATAAAAACTATTTCAATTTGTCTTGATCCATCTAATGTTACATATAACTTATATACACACATTAAAGTCATAAGGCAGTAGTAAGGCATACCATGGATCACCTAAGAAGCTTCGCTAAGTATACATTCAAACTTTCAAATGTAAAGCAAATTCAATTAGGGACCAAGAGCTAAGTAGCACAACGTATGTGGCATATTGTCAAATTTCCTATAGTAGATAATATACTTATAAAATGTAGTAGAGTAATTTATCAATGTTAGACTAGTGTGAAGAAACATTAGGCAGGACAGTGACAAAGTAAGTTACGAAGTTTATATATTGAAATGCAAATTAGATTTACTTCCAGATTACAATCCAAGCCGGATAGGCAGGGATAATATCAAGTCAGATAGAATGAAATAAAGCATCACATAATAGAACCTGTTCTTGTTTTATAAACATTTATAATTTCTAAAATGAATTATAAAACACATTAAAATCTCAAATGATAACATATACCGGTCATTTCCTTACCTTATATTCATATTATATTTTGTATAAACTGGTTTTATAGTTAAATCCTATTATCGAAATATACTTATTTTTGATCAATAAAACTATGAGTAACACCGTAAATGGGTTATGCCAGCATAAAAAATCATAGTATGGTATTCATTTGAAATTAATATTTTCTCGTTTATTAAAATTCAACACTGAAAATTAAAACATTACTTGAACTGCACACAGACAACATGCACTGGAAATGAAATCACAATAATAGTTTCGTGGATTCAGAGGTATAAGTATGTGTTAGTGTGTCGTGTGATATAGTAGCGTAAAATAAAAAATACATATTCCAATAATATTGAGTTACATGAAACTAATATGTATTGATCTACTAATGAGTCTCGGATAGACTAAATATTTCAAGGATTCAAAATAAAGCAATAACAATTGGTACACCATTACCTGGCCATATCCAGTATACAATACATTAATGGTACGCTATAAAGGTATTAAGGAAATAATGTCTTGTTTTGGAAGGAAAGTTAGTAAAATCAAATTAAATTGTAAATAAATTTTGATAGTAGTAATTGAAAAGGTAGAATAAATTATAGTGATATTAGTATGATATTATATGACTAGTGTACTACATAAGTAATGAAATAAAGTGGTAAATGTCATTACCTAAAAGCAAGAGAGTGGCTTATTCAAAAAAGTGTATACTACGACAAGTTGTTTGGACTTATCTAATGTATAGTTACATTTCCTAATTTAAATTTAATTTAGAAAATGGCAAATAAAACATCTCTCTGACTCAGTTCGAAACATGTGTGTGTCATTTAAAACATAAAAACTGATGTATCGTTTTTCAATAACTTTACTTTTGCTCTCTGTTGAACTATACACTGGATAAGAGTGCTCTCTGAGTGTGAAACCTCACCACTGTATTAAAGCGGATCTATAGTGGAACTTGCTCAACGGAATAGTCAAGGGTTCAGAACTACTGATTAGCTAGTGGCCTGGCTATAGTTAAGTATGCTAGCATTGTTATTGTGGACGTTAAAGATTAAATTTTCAATTTTATATTCATAAAAATTTTTTAAAGTGCGACACGTATTTACAAAAATATAAAAACGATCAATGACGAACTTAGTTGAGTTTTCTTGTGAGTACATAGTTTAGGATGAATTAACCTTACCAATCACCGGCCACTTCTAAGAAATTTACTTCAAATATTCCAACAACTGGACGAAGAAGTTCAAATGGTCAGCATTCTAGAGCTCCAACGAGTAGCAGACGGACGCAAGACTAGACCACATCATATACCTACTCATTGTCCTTACAGGAGATTAGCTGTAAAATTTCCCCCAGGATATATAAGTGTTCTGGTTAAGACCCACTTTGTATTCATGGAAACTTATGCAACTTATTTGATTGTTGTTCAGCTGTGTCCTATAAAATGTTTACTTCTTATGTGAAAAATCGTGTATTATAGCCTAAAATTAAATTAAAAACGCCTTAAAAACACATTATATAAAAACCAGTGAGAATTTGGAGATTCTCTTATAACGAACTAAAAATAACGAGATGTTTTAGTATACATTCCTAATAGTATATTTTTTATAAAAAATGTTGTGAATGGTAAAAAAAACCATTACTTTTATGTCATCATGGTATAATTTTTAATGAAAGGCCGTAATGACCAAACGTGTATCAACTAGTATTCAAGATATTAGCGATTCCAAAAACATATGAATATGGGTCGTTTTATAACGGAAAATTAAAAATTAGTTAAATGTCTGGTAGTTATTGATTACTTAATCTATTTGACAATTAAATCCCTTGGGATAAGATTAAGTTTTTTGCATTTATTTATATTCTTTTATTAAATCAACTGTCAAAGTCAACTGGAAAGCATTACAGAATAATGGAGATTGACTTTGCTATTCTTTACCATTAAAAAAGCTATATTGCTTTCATTCGTTAAATGATATTTGCATTTTAGCTCCAGGGACAAACTTCACTATAAATTTAAAGGCTATCTCAGTTCTTAGGCATACACGGCTGGCTCTAACTAACGTCAAAGTCAACCGGTTCCCACCCTTTCGAAAATCGTCAACGGATGGTAAACCGAAACTGTTAATAATCAGCAGTCGCCAGTTTGAATAGTTGAGCGGAGTTTGTTCTCATTAGCTTAGCCTAACTGGATGGATTTTGAGGTTTAAAATGCATAACATTCCACTTGACTGTTTAATTTATACCAATTAACTATACTACTACTGTGAAGAGATATTGCTTACACAATTAACGTCTTAAAATATTTCGGGATTGCTATGAAAAGCAATCTTCAGTCAACATATGCTAAACTAAAACTTCTATTAGAGAGCAGTTCAATTATTTTTTAAGTTCTCTAATTACGAGTAGCTTCATCATATATTGTTAAGTACTTTAGTTTTATCGAGTTCGAATATAACTTTCATGGAAACCTAAGTGTGTGCTTATAGAAATTGGCTCTAGGCTCATCGATTAAATGTTCAGTCTCTAAAAATGAGTGTTTTCGGCACTTAAGGCAGGGTAACAACAGCGATAATGTAAATTTAGGATCAAACCAAGGTTTCTCGGGAGGTATATACTAGGTTTATGAACAGAAACTGCTAGTGGTGCGTGAATCTATGTCCCGTCAGTTTTAGTTCTTAGGTTTAACCTTCGGATCGCACTACAGACAATTTTCCACTGAGACTTCTGTGTTGTCCGTTGTCTATGGGTGTGGCTGTTCGGTCAGCAAGGCAATAGACTAACAACAAATATAATCGATCATGAGCAATATTTTCATAAGTTTCTTCCAGTATCAAGAGAGAAGCTTAGTCACGAATAAGTGATAACTGATCGTCTTTGTCAGCGCTTTCGGGAGGTAAGTGTAAACGACTTGCGCTAAAGTTCTTTAGAAAACTGCTGATGTATTGTTTAAACGTTAATAAAGTAGCCTCATCTTCGCTTTTCCTAACTGAATGCCTAAAATTCATAATTATGTGCTATTTAAATGGTCGTATTTCTTTAATCTCTACTTTGCCAAGGAAGTACATGCAATAAGATATAAGATCAGGTTTTTGATGTTAAAAATGTGCCCCTATACAAAACTAGTTTACATTCTAATAATAACCGTAAACAGTTTATTTCTATAACTATTTTACACACTTAATGGTTTCATTGATTTATTTTATAGCTAAATATAATCTGAATTTTTGAACCTTATTTATTTTTTTGGAACAATATTTTGCATTATAGTTTTTGACGTCATAAAACATCTTATTATATTACTTATAGTACCCTGGAAGTAAGGATGAAGGATCACTTGAGCATTAAACCATACTGCAAGAGAAAGAGTAAGAGAAGCTGTTAAATAGGGTAGGTAAATATATTAATAGAAATAAAATCTAGTCATACCGATTATGTTTATATCACACTTCCTCTGATATCACGATATGTGCATTATAATAAATGTTCTTCATAGAATATTTCCATAATAAACAAAATAATAAAGGAGGTTCAGTTACACAATTGTCAATCAGAAAACGTGCTTAATACTTTAACATAGTTTCGTTGGTGACGGAACGATATGAAAGAGCTTCACTCAGGTCTAAGTGTGCGAACCCTTTAAAATCAATTGAAATAATTATCAGTGAATGTTTATTCTAGGCTTAAGGCACAAAATTTAAATTTACGGAACTCACCGTCTACACATACAACGAGAGAAATTATTTTAGATAAAGAAATTGTAGCCTTAACAACATATGTTTTTTTACAGATGCGTTTTTTTTATCTGAAATAGCCCCTGCGTTTCAATATAGACTTTATTTGTTATTGATAGACTTCATGTTCTATTTTCTTGTAATTCATCTAGTACAATAGTGAGCAAGAATTGATCCCAGTGAAGTAGTTTGTCTTAAGTTAGACCTATATTTTCTTGAAATGGTACTTATTAGATAATTTTAGTATCATTAGTTAGGAAATTATGTATGTCTAAAGACATATTCACAGAACATTGGTAACCTATTATACTATTATACAAGACATTAATCCATAACAAGTGAAGTTGTAACCACTTGCTGTACAATGGCCCCAATACCATACGGAATATGGAACTTCTGATACAGCCAACGACGAACGTGTACGACCAGTGTTTGCAAAACTTATATTCATACATTGCTGAATCAATACAAATTCGAAAGGGTTTTAGTATATTTGGTAAAGTTTCAAAAATAAAACTTAACTTATTCAGGATGGGATATTATAATTTGATTTGAAAATACGAAAAGAATATTACTATAAAACACTAGGTTTACCTTTGTAGTAATTATTACAAATAGTTTACCCCATTCCAGGTATTGACCATGAATTAATTTTATTAAGTATTACTTAGATTACTTTTTGTAAGAAATGGAACAGTAACGCAGATTAGCGGACAGTCAGGAACACTCATTGTTACCTATTTATATATTTTAATGATTTAAGAATTCAGATTGTAATCAAACATGACAAAATTTCATGTGACTGCGTCCATGTCATTAGCTTAGCCTTGTGCGATTATATATTTATGTTAATATTGTACCTTTTATCGCAATGTTTTTATAAATTTTTTAAGGGTAAAATAATATATTCATATTACACAACATGAATGTATGTATTAAAAAAATAAAAAACTGTGTATGAAACATTAGATTATTATCGTATGTTTAAATTTTTACAGCACAATTGGAATTGTACCCAACACAGTAAATAGTTATCAAGAAAAAGATGGTGGGTAAGCAGTCTGACTAACTCCGGATTTCTTTTAACAAAGTATATTACTCTTTGGTACTGATTACGAAATAATCTCTATATTTACTTAATGTAACATTCTAAAAAAGAAGATTAAGAGATCTGTTGAAAACGTACAACTTCCACTGAACCGTAAACTCGCCAATAACAGTGACAGCTGCCACTGCCACCGTGACTGTCAACGTTGTCACTAACATTCCGTCTGAGGATGTATCATTGATGGTCACGGCTGTCTCCGACCATGACGCACAGCTGGTTATTCTGACTGAATGTGCGCCTGTCACTCTCCCGCCTCAGACTGTTACTAGCCGAGTTTACCTGACCCGAGAATATTTCCACGTTATGCGTATTATTAAAGGACGAGACTTAGGACTGTTTCGACAATGGTTTCGGAGCTATTCTAATGTTTGAGGCATTTAATAAAATATTATTGTACTACCTGGACATTGCGAGCCGTCTCAGAAAATTAAATCGGAGTAGTTGTATAAAAACCAGAACATTAGTTTCGAGGTTTATGTTAAAAATTATTATAAGACTTCAAAAAGTCTATTTAAGAGCTTGGAGTATTAACAAAGAAATAAAAAATACAAGGGCTGTGATTCCTATAGAACTGACTGTAGAGGGAAGTACTATCAAGGACCCAATTTAGGTTGCCGATATATTGAATAACATCTTTGCTGATGTAGCGGTGATGAGTGGTGGTGCGCCTCCGACAGCTTCTAGCTGCAGGGGGTCACGTGACCCAGCGGCGTCGATGATGTTAATTATTGTTACAGAAGAAGAGGTTGCTCCAGCGGTTCGTGATTTAAAGCACAAGCGTTTCAAAGATGTGTATATAATGTCTGGGTTGCTTCTTAAAAGTGTTTTGTCAAACCATTGGCCAAAATGATAAACTTTTCATTTTGCAACTGTTCAATTTCCAAATGGTCTGAAAAACACTAAGATTACCTTACTTAAAAAGGTGACTATTTCTTGAGGTAAATAAAGACTCATTGTAATTCCACCAACAGTAAGTAAAGGTTTGGTGTTTTCTTTCCTACACGAGCATGGTATTCTGTTAGGATTACTTTGGTTTTCGAAAAGGAGTATCAATGATTTATTTTAAATTTTATTTGGTGGCTGTTAACGTCCCATAAAGCATGGTCTACAAGATTGAGATTTTAATCGTTATATATAAGGTTTGAAAAGATATTCTTATATATTCATTCAGTGACGCAAAACACTTGCATGTGTTGTTTAATGACACAGGAATAATAAAAAATATTGCAAAGACTTTATAACTTTTCTGTCGATATAATAATATAATAGTACACACTATTTAAAACTGTATTACCCATACAATATTGAGATCGATTTTATAATATTATCGCATCTATCCTAAGGACACTATTTCTATCACCCAACAATTTAATTAAATAACAAATTATGTTTATTTTTATTTTATAGTACGATATACTTTTTAAATCTCATAAAACGGAATATCAAAAATGTGGGAGCAATAATTTAAAATTTGTGGTAAATGGAATTGATATCCATTAAAAAAATATTATATTTTATAGATTGGATGAGTTGAATTAGGAAACACAAAACATACATTTATTATATTTTACAATTTGTGAAATATGCAATTTCTTTTCAAAATAAAGTTTCATATTTAAAATTAGATAGTAAGCATCAATATAACTTAAATATCAAGTTAGTAGACAGTTATAAAGGGACGTCCACTATTTAAAGGATCTTAAACTAGATCTGAAAAGCAAAGGTAGCAATTATGATATTCACACGTAGAAAGGTCCCTTCGCATTTCTTGCCGAAGTCACCGAGCTGAACAGATAATACTACGCTTATAATAGATTAAAATCCACATACATTTGTGAATACTTTCCATATAAATGATCACTTTGTGTCTGGTCTTACAAGCAGTTAGTTTATTCGTCCATAGGGAAAGCGGATGGAAGGGCCAAATTTGGATCTGAGTCAAATTTAGCACAGGCTGAAATCCGGTCTGTAACCGCAGCATTCTCTATCAAAACCATCAAATTTGCAGTGCACTACCCTCCATCTTAATTTATTTGATGGGATCCTCGAACAGGCCAATAGCTAATTAGGACGGAAAATATGGTTTAGAAAGAAAATACTCTTGCACTTTTGCATTTTTTTAGTTAACATAATTTATATAAATATTAGTATATAAAAGAAGCTTAAACTAAATTTTAAATATTTTTAGGGAAAAATGATTCTCTAGTAGTTCACCACTTTATATCTTGCATTACAAATAATAACAGTAGTAAATTGATTCATATAATTTGTGAAATTAAATTTTTAAAGGAAATAATTTGATTCATTAATAATTGAACCTTAAATTTTATTGCAGGAGATAAGCGTCAGTAGGGGCAGGACAGTCAACTTGTCAGAACCTGTTACAGTGACCAAGATGAACGAGACTGGCCGAGCGGCGCCGCTACTTAAACCTGGATAAATTAATTACATTCGGATTGGTTCCTGGTAATGTATATTTGAACTGCTACCGAATAATGTTGTCAGATTAATTAATAATACTTAATAGACAATTAGAATTTTATCTCTTTAATGGTAAACCAGGGAGTGTGAATTACATAATAGATGTATATTACATTTATGGTATAAAAGCCTTTATAATTAAACCTGATTTAATAACATTTAAAATGAGTTCCAATAAACGTTTCAATTAATACAAAATGACAATTATTTTCAAAACTGATTTTTAAAAGCGCATAAACATTCATGGAGTCTTAACGTAGAAACAAAAAATGATACGATGTAACAATTACTTTATGAGTTCTCACGTAATAATATGAGAACAATGACTTCATTACTATAATTCATGTGAGTGGGCGTACCTCTGTGTTTATAATTATTTCAATTAAATGGCCAAACTAAGGGATGTTTATTTACAATTTATTTATTCTTATTAGGGCCCGTTCTAAGTTATCAATAAAGCCGACTTATTACTTTGAATAATGTTTAGCCAAATTCCACTAAGTAACATGCACCACCATTCTAAAATATACCATTTGATTTTTATCACGAGCAAGTTTCCGTTAGGACACAGGACAATGCTTTAAACATTTTAATTTTAAGAACTAATAATGAAACAAAATACTTTTGTCTGGTACATTAGATATTTGACCAGAGCTTCGGTATACATCTTAGTATAGTTAGTATTATTTGCTATAACATATATTTGTGTAGACCTTTGGTAGAGCTCTCCGTAAAAATTACCTTGATAAATTATGAATGTGTTGAAAACAAACTTTATAAAGAGAATATTTTACTGTGCACATCAGGAGCAAAAAGCGTCATAATTATAAAATATGTATACGCGTTACACTTTTTTATGAGATTTATCGACAATACTTAGATATGACGGATAGTCCACACAAGGTTAAAGATTAGATGGTAGTTCTAGAGATATACACTTAGTAAACATCATAAAACTATTTTAAAAACTCTAAAATTAGTATTACTAATTTAAATGTAATCATAGTCATATTCTACCCAAGACAAAGCCTCCGTATTATTTTTTCAAGAATTGAAATATTAAACATTATTAAAGGTCCATATAAGGCTATAAACTATTAACATAAAAAAATACAGTTATTTCAATTAAGTAACTAATAATTTTAATGAGTAGTTGTAAGTACAGTAGGATTATAAAATATTTTCAAATAAATATGTATTCAACCAATTAATATCAGTATGCCATTCTGAATTATCTATTATAGCCAAACTTACTATAATGTTTTAAAATAAACAATACATTACCTAGTGTATGCGTCGTGTGTGTATTAGTGTAAGTGGAGCGACCTCCTGCCGCACTGGCCGCATCACCCTGTAACAATCATACAATACAACATATGAAACTTTAATTTTTTATTGAGTCAATCGTAAGGTTTTTCGAACCACTATTTTTACAGAAAAATTATTTAGTAGATATTTCAGTTAGTAGGCAGTTTCAATAGATATAAAATTATTCAACAATGAATAATTATACAATTATTCACTCATATATATATATATGTATATATATATATATATATACATATTTATTAAGAATAATATAAGAAGTTAAATCTGGTATACCTTAATGTGTTGTGTAGTGCAATAACCTGTGTTGCAGTTAAATGTAGTTCTACATGCACGCACACTTTCACACTTAACTGCTTTCACAATATAAATATTGCTTTGGTCAGTTGCATTTTTTATCTTTTGTTAGTTGACATTGTTTATGCTCATAAATTATAAAACAAGTTACTGTGAACACAAAGAAAAAGTAAGAATAAGAAGGGCAAGCCTGAAAGATACGCATAATAAAGATTATAAAACCATAACAACTTTACATTAAAAACAACCAATCGTCAGACTCAGAAATTAATGGCAAATCACCGTCAGTTAAAAATTTACAGACTGAAAATATGTAAGGAAGGAAATGTATATGAGATCTATTAAAACGTTACTTTAAAAGCATCTAATGACCAACCTTGGCAAGGATTGGGACTGCCTGTGCTTAAATCAGTAGCCGTGCATTCATCACTGTTACTAGAACCAACAGCAATGGCTGCAGTGAAACTGTTATACGCACCCAAGTTAGAGCATTGCATGGTACTAGGGTCAGTCCTTGGACAGGTCGTCACCCTTCTACCATGTAATCCTCCCCTCCCTTATTAGATTGGTTAATTGAAATATGTAGTTTACGTCACGTGTGCTGCCATCTACCGCATATAATATGCACTTCCTCGACAAGAGAATAATATAGATCCATAAATTATCACTAAATTGATCTTTACAGTATAAATACTTTATAAAAGCGTTAAATGTTTTCAGACTGCATAATTTTTAATTAATATTCAAGTCCTAATAGATTAGGACAAGAAAAGAATATTTTATTTGATACACCGGTTGATATTAAAAGGAAATATATTTTATTCTCGGTTGCAATTTATGTAATATAAATATAGAGGTTACCCCATATTTTGTTCAATTTTAATTTCAATTACACACCCAATTACACCCAATCTTTCAAGTGCACAATGTGTTGACTTGAAAGATGTTTCAATATTATTAAAGATAAGTTTAAATTAATATTATTAGGATCTGATAGGATAAGACTTCTACGTTCACCACATGTAAAACGTTAAGAGCAATGCTAAACATAGGACTTACCTTTTCATAAAAATTAGATTCACAACGGTTAAAATTATTAAATATTGAAATCGTTATTAATTAGTTTCTAGAGAAAATTTCTAATAATGGAATTCATAGATTTACTAACCTTATGGAATCTTTCTTTTTATTAAATATTCTTAATAATATTCTCCGTTAATAATTTCCGTCCTCTTCTCACTGATGTTGTGTTGGAAGTTAGCCCACGGCCACAGGTAGCGGACATACAGGTACAATCTTTACCAACACCCTGGAGGTGTTTATGGAGAAACCAACTGAGGCAATACATTGATGACGTCAACGAAGACAGATTTATATTATATATTTTTAAACTATTGTAGAAGTCTTAGTACAGCTATAAAAAATATATATATTAATGACAGACCGCTTGATATTAAAAGGAAATGTATTCTGTTCTCGGTTTCGATTTGAGTAAAACAAATAGAGGTTACTCCATATGTTTTTTGATTGGCACAAATTCCAGCAATGCATGTATACGAAATCACTCAAGTGCACAATGTGCTGACTTCAGAGATGTATAAATATTATTACAAATAAGTTTTATATAATATTAGGATTTGATATGATAAGAATTTCACTTTCCCTAGGTATAATACAGACGAATGCTAAACATTGGACTAACCTTTTAATTAAGATTATGTTAAAAAAGGTAAAACACCAATAAATATTGAAATAGTTATAATTTAGTTTCTATGTATATGAAATAGAACTTCCAGGTCTATATAGAAAAAATGTCAAATAAATTTATTAAAATTTTAATTTAAGAATTTAAAACAACCAACCTTGGCAGGGATTGGGACTGCCTGTGCTTAAAACAGTAGCCGTGCATTCATCACTGTTACTAGAGCCAACAGCAATAGCTGCAGTGAAACTGCTATGCGCACCCAGGTTAGAGCATTACATATTACTAGGGCCAGTCCTTGAGCAGGTAGTCGCCTTCTAACATGTAATTCTCCCCTCCCTTATTAGGTGGGTTATTTGAGATATTTAGGTTACGTCACGTGTGCTGCAATCTACCGCAGACAATATGCACTTCCTCAACAAGAGAATAATGTAGATATGTAAATTCTAACTGAGGCGTGGTGATCTTTACAGTATAAATACTTGGTTATAACCGTTTAATGTTTCAGATTATATAATTTTTAAGTATTATTGAAGTCGGGGTACATTTAAACAAGAAAATAGTATTTTATGTAACAAAGCGCTTGATATTTAAAGTAAATTTTTTCTATTCTCGGTTGCAATTTAAGTAATATTAATATAGTGCCAACCCCATATATAATGTTGTTACGTCTGACGAAGTATTTTGATCCAATTCCACCCAATCTTTCAAGTGCACAATGTGCTGACTTGAGAGATGTATCAATATTATTATATATACTTTTAAATTAATATTAGGATATGAAATGATAAGAATTCCATATAAATGATACGAATAAGATTAAAACGATAAGACCTGTGCTAAACATTGAACTACAACGGACAAGTTTACAACGATTACAAGCGAGTTGATATTGAAACCATTGTGAATTTTGTTTTTGTAGAAACTTTCTAACAATGGAATTCATAGATTTATGAACCTTATGGAATCTTTCCTTTTATTCAATATTCTTAATAATATCCTCTATTAATAATTTCCATCCTGTTCTCACTGATACTGTGTTGGAAGTTAGCCACGGCCACAGATAGCGGAGGGTACGACCATTACCAACGTCCTGGTGATGTCAAAGGGGACGATACCAGTACCAACTCGTAATTGAATATTACTTGAGTCCCAGCAGTTGAAAACGAAATTAAATGTGCTGATATCACAGGAGATTTGGAAACTAAACCGGTAAATGTAACAAACCTTGTCAGTACGCCATCAAAGCCTAGGGAAAAGGCCGGGGATCAGAGGGAAGTGATCTCGCACTAATGTAATTCCGACGTTTCTTTATCAAGGACAGATGTATGAACACCGTTTTCTTAGGGATACTGAAGCAAATGTACACTTATCCCCAATATCTGCTTTAAAGGAGAAGGATAAGGAAAAGCTGTGGACGCTTTGCAGCGAATAACACATGCATTCTTCCTGGGTTTGGTGACGTTGAATACATATTTCCGACTCAAAACTACCCTTTATGTGGAGTTTAATAGGTAGCTGAATTAGCCAAAACTCATTATTGATTTCTAAACTTCTGTCCAATACGATCACCTAGTGGACGCCCGATGACACTCTTAGGTTGACCAAACAACCTCGCTTCTGGAAAGTGGCATGAGATAATGTTAACGCTTGTAAATTTTGTATATTTATATTTAATCCAACAGTAATGCTTTTTAACATAAACATCTAGTACAGCTATAACAACATTGTCTAGTTGAATGAGATAATACAGTTAGAACGCTCTCATACTTTTTCCAGGCTCTTTATACTGACGTTTATTTAATATTTTAATTACTGTCAGAATATTAAAAGGGAGAGAAAATCGTCAGTTAAAATGTCTACATATAATTAAAAATATATTTAGTTATCTGATGGTCATCCTTGGTGTGTAAAGCGTAAGAAATATAATTTCAGTAAAAAATAATTAATTAATATTTTTTACCCTATTGATATTTTTCAATGTCGACCACCACGACAACTTATGATTTTTTTTTAACTTTCAAAAAAATCGAAGAACATGGTTGAGTATTTGATCAGTAACTATTACGAATACTGAAAGTACACTACTTAAAAAAAAAAAACAAGTGAAAGAAATACTTTTCAAAGTGAATAGCATAAGGAAGAAATTTTATAACATATTATGGCAAAAAGCAATGGTGGCGCCAATGTAACAGTTAAATACGTTTATTATTAGATTTGTAAACTCGCAACGTTTTTTCTTTCCTTTGCGTGTGTCCATGATACTATAAACAGTTTCGTTCAGTATACAAAGCCAAATTTAAGTACGTCTGAGGAAATACACTTAAAAGTTTATTGTGAACAATGCAAATCACTCGCGTGTATAACTTCATGTAGAGTGAAAAGGTTTTTAATTTTTGCAAATATTTAATCAACTTTGCTGCCTCAGCGGTAGTGATAATAATGGACATGTATATGACGTAGTGGCTGGTGCCTATACAGTAATTATATATAGCAAAATATACAGTAAAATAAGTAGGTTATAGTACTTCTGCTGTTCTACTGGTAAATAAGTCAGTCATGAGTTGCTACAATCTAAACTCAAGGATTAATTGTTTAAAACTAATACTCAGACTACATAATATACAGCCATACAAACAAGATAAAATCTACGTGAATTGTATTCAGTGAAAATTGTGTTGTTTTGACTTATCTATTTGAAGAATATTCCACTCAAAACGACAGAGGTTCAGCCGTGGTGTTCGGGTCATAGGCCGGAAGGAGACTGAACGTTGTCTGCTAACTTTGTCCGTATCTACTTGAAGCAAAATTTCTTACGATGCCACTGTACTAAACAAATTTTCAAAGGTATAATGTTTTAAAATTGGGTTTTCATGGTAACGATGAATAATTATTGTTTGTTAAGAAATAGAACAATCGTAAGGGTTAAGTTACAGTTATATAAATTATCAGGAAGAGAGCACATCTAGATCTTTACAAGAAGATAATTAATAAATGAATGAATAATTATTTCTTAAATGAAATAAAGATCACACATATATACAAAAACAGGATATGATCTCCAAGGCGCAGCATAATTAAAAATATAAGTAGTGTATAATCTTTGTATGCAAAATATAACATATTGAAAACATGAAATTTACAATATAAATATGTATTAATGTAACATATATGTACTCATAATATAATAAAAAAGAATAAAAAACAAATACATCATAGCTACAACAAATCAAGTGTTAGAGAATAAGATAACTACCAGATAACAACGGCAAAAATGATAATGTGATCATGAATGATTATTACATAACAAAAATTTTAACTTAATTTATAAAAAAAGATTACATCGAAAACAGTTTATTAGGAGGCTTGGAAACTCACACACTTATAGACTCACGCCACACATAACCAAAATCTCTCTCTCTCTCTCTCTCTCTCTTTCTCGCTCTATCTCCCCCTTTTCCTGTCCATACATTTACCACCATCAAAAGACGCTCTCTCTCAACACACAATCCTAAAAAGTTACAGCATCATGACACTATCATACGCCAACCTACTGTAAATTCTCCTGATGAAATAGGATCAACAATTAAGCTAGTGATGTCAATCATAGTGGCAGCACTGCAAGTACAAGTAACCTACTATGCCAGTGAATGTGCATTATTGTATCAATATTTGTAGCGACAGAAATATTTTCTTTTTAATTTTTGTTCTACCCCTTCTATTTTTATGCTAAGGCTAGACCCATAAAAATGTTTGATCTTTACTAAACAGATCCAATAGAATGGTTTGTACTGGACAAATAGAGAGTACTAACAAAAGTGATAGACAGGAGCTGCACTATCCTTCAATAAGACACCCTTGTTGTCTTTCTAATAATAATAATAAATTTGTAATAGTCAATTTCGAACATGCACAATTGCTTAAAGTTATGTAGCCAAAACTTTAATAAATCGTTCTTTATATATAACACATTACGTTTAAATTTTTGTAATTATTCATATAAAACATAAGGTAAATATTTTTATTGTGTATTAATCGTTAAAGTTTTGTAATATAATATTCTGTCATATTATATATTATGAAGCTTCTCTAAAACCTATATCATTTATAAAGACCTTAGTTTTATCGAAAAGTTTTCATAACATAGATTCCTTGTTTTAAAATTTAAACTTTTTGCTGCTTCAATTTTCTTCAGCATATAATTAAATGTATATTATCGTTATTTATTCACTACTTCGTTATTGCTCCACATTTGAAACCATTCTTTATTACAATCTCCCATACATTCACAAGCGAAATTTTCATTAAAAAACTTAAGATATTGATTTAAAAAACAAATCTAAAGTAGTAAAATATTTGAGTACAATTATACGAGAATATGTAGATTATTCACGCAGTAAAAAAAAATAGTATCGAAAAATAAACAACGCATCATTTCAGCGCACTCTTGCGTTGTAGTACACTGCATACCTCACTAGAACTATTATTAAAACACAGGTTTTTAACCTAACTCAAGAAACAAAAATGTCAATGTATCATTTAGCATGATATCTCAATACATGTCATCTTCTGGCTTTACAATGTTCAGGATACTTCATGTCTACATAGACAAAATTAAGTTCTATGATTCTGCATGTTCAACTGTAGAATTTGGTTGAGCGTCATTGAAGCACTTACTGGGCTGAAACAATAATTTCGTTTGTGCCTACTGAGAGGATTTTTTTTTTGTTCTGTTTGATTTATCTGTATGACAGCATGACGATAGTGAAATGAGCTATATGATTAATATTTAGTATGCAGCTTTAGCGAGGCCTATTACACAACACGTGATGCAGCGTACTCGTACCTTGCATATATAAACCAACAATAAAAGAGATGGGTGTGGTCTATGTAAAAACACAAAAGTGGAACATGTAAGTTTACAACATTTTAAGAAAATTCACAAGCAACAATTCAGGGCTAATCATAAGTAATCGTAATCGTCTATATCGATTGTAAATCACTGATACATACAAATTAAGTGTAAGTTTTATTTCAATTAATATATGTACTCAATGTCTAATCGTTTTAAAATTGAAAGGTCAGAGCATATTTTTGACATTTTTCAACAAGAAAGACAACCAATTGCAAGTTATTCTGAAAATGGTGAAAAAAGTGAACTAGTTTTACGTTAAAATGGATCGATAAAATACCAGCAAGTCCTAACCTTTTGAAACTGAAGAAGATTATAATTTTAAGGAAACAAGAAGCTCGCTCATCAACTTATGTTAATGACATATCCTTTGGATTATAATATATCCAAGGAAATGTTGGTTGTGATACAAAGCGTTTCTGGATATAAAATGTTTTATCAATACCATTTACATATTTTGTCAGCTGTGCCACAGAGATTAATTGAAAAATTTTACACCAGCTGGCTTTATTAAATGTGATTTTTTATGTTTGCATTTATTTTTTTCTTATTAATAACGGGTTTCTAACGTATTAATTGACTATTTCCATTAAAAAAAGTAAAAATGCATAAATATTTTGCAGTAAACTATTTCGGAGACTTAAATCAGTCTGATTGATCTAGGGTGTAACACTGTTTTATTTAACAAAGCATACGTCGTCTTACAGTCGTCTTCATGAAATCCAATTTTTAATTTTTTGACCTGTGGTCTTAGCGGCTTGATACGTATAATGTGGACTTATGTGTGCGTTGCTGTCTCCCAGCGAGAGGTTACAATAGTTAGTGCAAGGTAACCTACTCGTCAACAGAAATCTGGAATTATCAGTCTCCGAAAAAAGAACCTAAAGGTCTAGCTTGGCACCACTCCGAATGGTAAATAACAGGTAAATAACATATATTGTTTTCTTCCTCGATCGTAGTCCATGTTATGTGTAATTAATTTGGTTTTTTGGAATTATAATAGCATGAGTTAAAAAGTATCATGAGTTGACAAATAACAAAACAAATTACCCTATTTTTTTATTAAAAAAAATCCTATATGACAAGCTCTTAGTTCCGTTCAGTAGCAAACTCATAACAGGCGTTCATAAATTGTAAATATTTGGTAAATCATTTATAGTGATAACCTTGTGTGTTTAATAGACTTATTGTTAGGGCATGCATTTACCTATTAAGAGAGGACGTTGAAAGGTTTTAGGTTAGAATTGGGAAAACGTTTATTATTTTGGAACTTTTTACATGAATTTGCATGTAATTTTGTTGAATACTGACCGAGCCGCACCGCTACCTTAACCTGGGTTAATTAATTACATTCGTATATAATGAACATTCCCTGTAATGAATATTTGAACTGCTCCCAAATCATGTTGTCAGTTTAACTATTATTACTTAACATACACATTAACTTTTGTTTCTTCTAATGGTAAACCCGTGATAGTGATTTATATATTACATGCATATTACATTTGTGGTACAATAGCTTATCTGATTCAACCTCATTTTATGAGTTTATGATTTAGTGATAATACAAGTTTAAATTATGAAATAGTTACAATTTATTTCTAAAACCTTTAGGCATCTCCAAACTTCGATAAAAACCCATTGTGCAAAAAACAATAAGATGTTACAATTAGTTTCATTTTAGATTATTATCGATTGCTATGATTCAGGAAAGTGGGCGTAATGCTGCGTTTATAACCATTTCAATTGGGTGACCAAACTAAGGGATGTTTATTTAAAAATGATCTGTTCTTCAATTTCTCGTTGCCATTACGGTACCTTTTAAGTTACCCATAAGATTAACTTATAATTCTCTGGGTTGATATGCACCTCAATTCGAAATGCATCTATTTGATCTATATCACGAGAAAGACTCGTAAGTACCATAGACAGTGCATGCAACAATGAAATTTTAAGAAATAATTGTGAAACAATATACTTACTTACACTAGATACTTGATCAGAGTTTTAGTAAATTAGTATCTCCAAATAATTAGTATCTTTAGGTACAACATATATTTTGTCAGACCTTTAGTAGTTAACTCCGTAATTAATAATGACTTTGATATAATATATGACAGTGCTGATCAAAAGCAACAAGAAAGCGTCTAAATTATAAAAGATATGTTCTATCACGCAGTTATGAGATTTATAGACCCTTTATAATACTTAGATATGACGATGGTCCAAACAAGGTCATGGATTATATGTTTGTTTTAGAGATCTAAACTTCTTAGTATATTTTATAACATTTCTATGCAACTGGGAACACTGTAATTATACTATTACTTTACATGTCGTCATATTATACTGTGGCAAAGTCACCAGATTTGTTAAAAGAATTACAATACTAAACGTCAAGTCTGTCTAAAGCGATGAAATATTAATATGAAAAGATACAATTAATTCAACTCATGAACTAATAATTGCTATGACTAAAATTACATTAAGATTATAAACTATTCTCATATAAACTTATACTCAACCAAATATTATTAGCGTGCCATTCTGAAAGAGCTATTGTAGCCAAATTGACTTTTAAATAAAGCAATGCGTTACCTACAGTAGTGTATGTGTCGTGTGTGTATTAGTGTGAGTGTGGTGACCTGCAATTGAATCATCCTGTAACAATCAGAAAATACAACATAAAAATCTATAAAATGTTTACGATTTTAATCATAAGAAGTATTTTAATAAAGTACAGATTTACAATTAGTGTCGATTTTTCTAGCTCACAGACATCTGCTCATTCTTTTTAGTCTATATTTATCATTTAATTAAACTCATATGCGTACTTTTAGTACATTTCGTATTTAAGTTGATACCATCCGTAAATTTTCGTGGTTACCGACTGTGACGTTTGGTCACAGATGAAAGAAATAAAACACAGTTTTATTGATTTTGCACTACAGTAAGAGTATTACTACTGTAAGCTGCTAATCATGGGAGGGGGGGTTTAGTTGAAGTGAGAATACGTTCAGATCCTCCCACAGCTGGATAAGAGCCTCGTTCTCTTAAATCCAGAATGAGATGTATCATTGACAAACTTTTTATAATATGTCATTATCTATTACAATTGTCTGATAAGGATATACCTAGACTAATTCAAAATTTAATTTGTTAATTTTTTAATGGGAATATTGTATAATATAATAACACTTTTAAAATTCTTAACTTTCTATTATGGTATACACAGAATTTTACTATTTCCAATACTGATAATCGCATCTTGCTATGCTTTTTAACGCACTGCAGAAAGATAAAAGTGTATATGTTAATCATTAAAACTTGTATTTTTTTATTAGAAAGTAATTCATTTAAATAAGTAAGAAGTAATGCTAAGTTGATCACAGCACAATTTCACCTGTTAGCAGTTAATATTTGTACTTGCTTGTGGACTATCCACAGTACTTGTTTTACGTGGATTGATAAAGTCATTTGGAATACACAGAAAAGTACGCTCATTACTTTGCAGCTTAACGTTGTACAGTATTTATACCTTATATAACAAAAGCTAAGACCAAGGCTATAAGGCTATAAGTATATAATTTTGATTTACCAGTTTGAATAGTTTAGTCCCAAGCTGTAGTTCCTTTGTTGTGAGTCCCAGATTTGAAGAAGCCTTTATAAATCCAGATTGAAGTTAACGACTGATTTAACTTGCACTAGCTGTTACTCCGCTTTGATATTATTCCAATTACAAATTTACTTTACACCAAGCCACTGCAAATAAATGTTAAAATCTCGTACACGGTTTTCATGGAGTTGATGATAAGTATTGTTAGGTAAGATACCGTTTAACCATAGATTAATCGTAGTGATTTTTGAATTGTATTAACACTGTTACTTGGTTTGTTTGGTTGTTCACCTCGGTTTATTTGTGAGTGTACTCAATAAAAATGCTTGAAATTGGTGATACCTCTTGAAGATACCAAAAACCATGAAAAAACATAATGCTAGTACTGAAATGAAATGATACATAATCTCGAACATAACCTTATTAAATGAAAACAAATAAGAGTACATCACGTAAGAGCAGCAAACCTGTATAGAAGTAATTAAAAATGTAATTGGCCACACGTGGGAAAGTCTGGAGCATGTTCCGGCAACAAACAACATTGGCTCTAATTTACCGCATTACTTCTTAACAAAGGGTTTTATTAATTTTGCACGCTTACTACGTTTTGCTCTTTACAGAGTATTTACGTACAGCACAGATTGGAAGCCTCCAATAACAACTTTTATTTAAAGGCCTAAAGGGATTATAAAATTTGATGGAGGAATATTATATTCTTGATTGTAATCGCAGAAGTTCTTAATTACCTATTAGACTCCTCCAAAAGTATAAATATTATTAAGAAGGCAACAGGGTCTTATTGCAATTATATTGTTGTACGGCCGTCATTACGTCGGTCTATCCGTTCTTCCGTCTGTGCGATAACTATTCAGAAGAATGATCTAGCGGTTTGAAATTTGGTTCACATGTGATCTTTGTCCAAGGAAGAAAATTGTGATTCTTGAAAAGATTACTTTTTTCAGATCGTAAGTTATGTTAATTACAAAGATATATATCCGAAATCGTAATCTGAAATTCAGAGTAGCTTTGCATAATGTACTGCACTTTTAAATTTATGAGCTGTCCTTTATGATGCAAGAGACACGGGATATAGCTCACTGACCATGCTTGATTATTTCCAGGACTTGCTTACTCTCACAAATTTCTGACATAAATTTGATTTATTATGGATTTTGAGACATCATTGTCATGTCTGAGTCAACGGCAGCAGATCACAAAGGCATGGAGTGAGACTTCCTTGCCTCTTCATAAGCGGCGTGTTCATATAATCTACCTATATGTGTAAAATGTTGCACATTCCATCTATATGCAAACTAATGTCAGTTATATATATAAATATATATATATATATATATATATATATATATATATATATATATATATATATATATATATATCATATACAATTTATAATATAAAACTTGTGGTCGTTAGTATAATTTCTGATTTGGTCAAGATTATTACATGGTCTATCATCATTAGCTTTAAGTTAAACATCAGTAAATGTTAAGTTCTGCATATAGCTCCACAAGAACAATGCCTCAACCAACGTAAGGTGCAGGTGATGCCTGAAGGCCAGGAGCCCTGGTAGTTTGTGAAATGGTCTAAACGCTGGGCATAGTGCTTAACCAAGAGCTCATATTTTCTGATTACGTTGCCCACGTCATTTATGAATCGTTAGGAACGCTTAGGGGACTCTATAGGCTCAGAAACCTGTTACTGAAACCCGCCAAAGTTCACCACATGCAGTCTGTCATTTTGCCAGATTTTACTACCGCTACCCTCTATGTGAGAGTAGCCACGGAAAGGGTTCTAAAGTTGCCACTGCAGTAAGGTACTCACATTTTGACCAAGTGTTCCACTTATCGCGAGGCTTCTCTCCTGGTTCCTATGGAGGTCTTTTGCAGGATAGTGTAGCCGCAGTACCCGTGAGAGACTTCATTCAGAGGTTGCTGAATGATACGTCAGTCAGCGATGTAGGCTGCATATTCCTAGAGTTAGGCTAGAGAATAGCTGAAAAAGTTTCTCCTACTTTGGGACTACCCTTTATATTGATCTTTTGGAAGACATAGCATGTTTTTAGATTGAACCGCCTTTTAAGCTAGATAAAACAAATTTTACGTGATTGTAGTAGTGTTAAACGTTTTACCTGTTTAAACAGTTTCTTATTTTTAATTTAACTAATAGTTTAATCTAAGTTAGTTTTAATTTTACTTTTAAAAATATAATTTAGTGGAAGCCCTATTCCTAATCCTTCCAGTTAGGGACCTTAGACAGGTCCTTATATTCGGAAAGATGAGCTTTCACGATACATTGAACTGATATGGACGTCAATCGTTGAAAGTACTCTAGTGGTTAGTAACGACTAACACGATAAACTAGTGCTCTGCCGAAGGTAGTTTCACCTGTAGCGTTTTGGGCCACATTGGTTTTAATTTTTAATATAGTTGGAGTTCACTGGTTAGACTAAGTGTAGTAGATCAGGCATACTAATAAAAAATATTTTATAACGACTTGGAGAGTTGATTACAATTTCATCCTTGAATTGTATTCATTGCTTTATCAGAGATAACTCCAATCTTTATACGGTCGTAGTGGGATGTCCAACAGTTAATATTCAACAACAAGGGCAAGAAAGGGTTAGAACCCCATAAGTACAACGTTATTCTCCTGCTAGGTAGGGCAGCAACATTCCTTGAATGGCTGGTCACTCTAAGACACGCAGAGATACTAGGCGGCAGGCTGATATACTATGAATGAATAATGACAGCTGATATAGCATTTTCACTATTAAAAGTATTTTTCATTTCAATATTATTATATATTAAGTGTTATTGATACTTAGTAAATTTGTGCAATTTTAGAAGATATTAAAATGAAACCGAGCTAAACCAAATAACAGCGTGTTTAGAACTAACACTCGTATAATCTACTCACAAAGAATCTATGTACAGATGTTATCAAAATTTGTCACAGACAGACGTACGTCCTTTGGCCGTATGGTCTCAAAATAAATAGCGCTCTTAAATATTTAAGCAAAAATGCCTTTATTTAAGAGCGTTTGTCGTTTACAAACGTTTTACTGAATAAAATCGTAGTTATAAATTACATGGTATTTAAGGCTTTAATTAGAATTCACTCACTTCAGATTTTGTTAATTTAATTTCATTTCTGGTTTTTAAAATTGGTTTTAAAAATAAGCAAATAGTAAGAGTGAACCCCTATTGAAAACTCTCCGTCAGCGGTACGGTATAAAACATATAGATAAAAACGAATTTGAAAATAAATATGTATAATACACTTTAGATTTATGTAATATAGAATGAAATTTTACAGCATAATAACTGTTTGCTGTATTAAATTTTTTCAGGAATTATTTTATTGGACTTTAATTTGTTTTTATATTTTGTTAAAACATATTAGATTCAACTGAATAATTAAATAATCGTGTTTTAATGATTTAATGTAATACTTTAAGCAAAATAAAATACTTAAAACAAACTTTGTAGGAATATAAAACTGGAAAATTATCAAGAAAGAGGTAACAAACAGTTTCAAAATATGCTATGGAAGATATTCTAGACTCGCATTTACGAGATCAACCCCGACGAGGTTTTTCTCAACGAGCGTCTTGTAGACATGTAAGATTCTCGAAAAACTACATATTTTATTGTCACTTTTATATTGTTATTCATCCTAACTATCTACTGTTAAGGGGTCAGATTAAAAAATTTACTTAGCATATATTATATATTTTGTGATTTTTAAATACACTGTAAAAGTACATAAGTTCAATTTTCATACAATGTTTGAAAGAATTGTTCAAATAAACTTGTTAAGGGATTATTGTCTATTCTTGTCTAACAGTTTTACTATAACAAGAATAGAGAAATAAATATAGGCATTTTACGATTGTTTAACGTAATTTTTTATTTATAATTCATGCCCAAGTTCTGTATTTTGATATATCCTGAGAGAGAATTTCTTATCCACAAACTCTACTTTGATATATCCTGAGAGAGAATGCCATATCCACACCCTTAAACTTTAAAGGATGACTTAAGAGACTCTATATCCTTTGTTAAGGATATCTAAAGAAGATCTTGTGATTAAGGATTATTGATTACTTATTGATTACAATAGGGAAACACTATCAATTAGTTTTGAATATTAATTTTTGTTTTATGTGTTACCAGTTAGGTAGATTTAATAAAAACATTTTTGTGAAACTCGATTATATCTTGTTCATCTTGATCAACTGTGTTATATCTTATCACGTTATATCTTGATGGAATATGCAATATAACGTGAGCTAATAACTACCGTATTTGTTATTATATCCAAATTGAAGTTGGTGCAATAGCAGTAGCACATAGCTTGGGTGAGGTTTTAAACAAATAATTTAATTAAACGTTTTAAAAAGGAGGAGATTCTCATTTACGAAAACTTTTTAAATACAATATTTTCCAATATATACCATTTATATTTTGAGACCCCTTCAGATTTCGAGAATGAGCCCGTTCAAATTTGGGAGAAATAAATTTTATATCTGGACTAAAACCTATGATTGCGAGTGACTTGCGATACAAATTCAAATTTTGAGTCATGACACTAACTTATTTGGTAATTTTATATTTATAAATCTCAGCTTATAAACCATATAATTAATAATTTAAAATACACCATTATAACTACTAAATACACTAGGCTATCGAATAATCAAGTGCTGCACACGTTAAAAATGCAGACAGCAACGTAAGTTGGATATTGTGAAAAAATGTAAAATTATATTCAAACGCCATTTTTATTATACGAAGTTAAAACTTTATTTTATAATATTATAGTGGGTGATACAAAATAATACAAAATATATTATTAGAACGGAATGCATTACATTTTAACTTAATAGAAACAAAGTGTTACCTATGCGGTGGTATATTGTGTGCTATCTAGATTTTTATAGAATACGATTAATCTTATTAGATTAATCGTATTATTATGTGAAAGGAAAGAGATTTAGCATAATTACTATTGTAATTTAAATTGCCGGATCCTCATGATTTATAATAGTTTGATACTCAAGAGAAACCCAAGATAAAAATTACAAAGCCTTGAATCTAAATCACTCCAATTTTACAATACTTTCTTCTGTACTAAGTTAATAGGGAATGAGAAAACCAAACAGGTTATTTATTTATAAGTGAAGTATGAAAGATTATGCGGCTCATTTATGGCAGTGAGTCACATTTATATTACGATCTAACTACCCAATTTATTAATACATTCATTAGTAATATTATGCTAAGATTAAGAACTATTCTCATGTAAACTATACTAAATCAAATAATATAAGTGTACCATTCTGAAACAACAATTTTAACCAAATTATTTTAAATATTTTAATTAGAAAAATACATTACCTAGTGTATGTGTTGTGTGTGTATTAGTGTGAGTGGGGCGACTTCCTGCCGCATTGGCCGCATCACCCTGTAACAATCAGAAAAGACAGCATGTAGTGCTGTATAATGAAAAACCATAGAGTTCCCAACACCAATATAATCACAGAAATATACCTTCATTAAACAAATAGTTTTAGTATTAAGTATATTCATAGAAAAAATATGTAAACTTAAGTCTAATATTAGCAGATAAATTTAAGTACCTTAATATGTTGTGTAGTGGAGGATTATTGTTCTAGTTAAATGTAGTTCTACACGCACGCAAACTCTCACACTTTTCCATTCAATCATTATTCATACTTTGTGTGTTTTGCAACACACGTGGAGTAGTGTTACGTGATAATGTCAAAGAGGGGACGACAAGCCAACGCAGTACCGAAGCCACCTGAAAATAATCAGAGAAAACTCTCGAATCACAAATATGACATCAATTAGTAGGCTGATTTATATTTAATATCTTATAAAAGAGTGTGATAACAGTTTTGAGATTTGACTAAAACTGTAGTTTCAGAATGGCATTAAATTTACACCTGAAATGTCCCAAATACTTACAGTACTGTGTCATCTCGCATTGAGGATAAGAAATATAGCATGCTGAAACATTATTTAAAATTAATAATCAAAATATAATGAGTAAATTATGGAACTAATACTTAGCATATATAATATTGTAGTGATGTAAAGTGAATATATATATATAAGATCCGGTAGCCAAGTTGTCTAAGACGTTGTACTTTGGACCTAAGCTAGAGATAGTACAGGTTTAAGTTTTGTTTTTGCACTAAAAAATTAAAAGCTAATATATATGATATATTATAAACTAAGTGGGATTGAAGTTTCTTCAAATGTCTGATGGATGTGTTATTTAAATAAAAACAATCTGTTATAGTTTGATAAAACGTCGTGGCTATTCTAATTACCAGTGACATTTTTACGCAAGTAATCTTTGTCAATGTAGATTGTATTGATGGAGAAACTAAAAATCATGATGTTGACAAAGATAAATGAGGTCACTAAAATACTAAGTTAAGGAGTGACTGACGTCAAGGCAGAACGACCTGAGTACCGTAATCGCCAGTCCGACTCGTGGTCGAGTCCTCATCTGCGCTCCAGCAGCCGAAATCGAAATGGCGTGTGCTGGTGTCACTGGAGGTTCGGGACCATGACATAAAATGCACTATTCCCTGTCAGAACGCTGCCAGACCTCGGGAAACGAGCCGGGAAACAATAGCAATCCCACACTAATGTCAATCCACCGTCTCTTTATCACGGACAGAGTGAAGTACAGTCATTGGAGTAGACGTTTGTCCATCCAAAATTCTCCTTTAATGGAAAAGGGTAAAATCTGAGAGATTTTGCAGGGAATATTTCCTCTATAACTCAAAGACTCATTTACAAAAGATGAAAATAGTCAGGTGCTGTTCTGGATCTGTGACGTACAAAAGAAAAGGGAGAAAACTGTGTATCGTAATATAGACTTGCAATTTTTAATATGGTATACTCTTATAACTAAGCATGGAGAGAAGCAATAATAGACCTGCTACTGTGAAGAGTTAACAATGTAACGCTTAGCTCAAAATTACAATGTAACTAAAATTAATTTCTATGAGTAACGCGCTGAATTTAAATAATTAAAATATGAACTTATGATCAAGATAATAACGTGCTATATTCGTTTTTTAGTTATATTTGTTAAAATTCTGTTTAACTTTGTATTTATTTGTACTTTCACTTCGTTAATTTGTAAAACCTCTACATACATTGTACTCATACTACGTTCACTCTATGCTCCGCATCAGACACTGTTGGAATTTTTGACAATAGGCAAGGCTTGTGACGTAATGTTAATTGCGTGCTAAACTATGTCTGCCATTGTTTTGTTTTTTACACACTCTGGAGAAAGTTATGTGATGACATATATGGTTGAAGTGCAATATTTTGTACATTCTTTTGCAACTGACTAAGCAATATTAGAATGGTAATGAATAATTGAGCTCTTGGCGTTTCTTCTATAACAGAATTTAGAAGTATAGAATAAACAAGTAAAACAATCCTAATATGTAAATATTATATTTAACGAAACGGCTTCTATAAGGATAGAACGAGGTATATCCAGTCAAGGGCACGCACTGCAAGTCAGTAGGTTAATTTGTTATCGATATATCCCCCTGATTTATAGCCAAAGCTATTATACAGTTAATTAAAATTCCAGTTTTATATGAGTTTATGTTTAATTCAGTGTTAGTGTTCAAGTCCAGAAACCATTCGATCCAACCAGTTAACATTATTATACCACAGATGTACAGAGACTTACCTTAAAATAGTTTCTTATTTAAGATTCTAGAAAAATCACTTTTTGATTTGTTGTATGTTTTTAACAGAGTAAAACGCTTCATTATCAAATGAATTAATAAAAGAGATTATGTTTTAACCAGTCGGCACGTTTGTAATAAAATACATTGAAAATGTGTGAAAATTGTTAATTACCACCGATTTTTAATACAGCCTCACTTCATCTACTCTATTTAATAAAGGTTTCTATTTATAATATTATTCCGGTGCAAAATTTTCATACTGTTGTATCGTCTCTTACGTAATGCGTTCAATAAAGTGTGAAGAATCAACTAAATCTTGTCACTAGAAATATTTATAAAAGTACGAAGCATTTTATGTGAAAAACTATTTCATAATCTCAAAATTCATTACTACATCGCAAACGAACTATCATTTGGGAAAATATCAAAACAGTGAAGTCATCTGGTACATTTAAAAGAAATACTAAAACACATAATACCTAATACGTTTATTTTATTTAAGTCCAGTCACTTAGGTAGTTTGTTCAGAACATTTAGCTTTTACTTATAGTACTTAAAAAACTATTTTGTAAAACAACTGCTATCTGGTATAAATACGCAAGACTGAAAGATACGCAGAATAAAGTCCGGAAACGTCATTTAACACGTTGCAGCAACCAACTCAGACATAAATGTCGCTGTCATGTAATAATATGCAGATGGAATATATGTCACGAAGGAATATATATAAGATCTATATAAATCGTAACTTAAAAATTTCTAATGACCAACCTTGGCAGGGATTGGGACTGCCTGTGCTTAAAACAGTTGACATGTATCCACCACTATTACTAGAACCAACAGCAATGGTTGCAGTGAAACTGTTATGCGCACCCAGGTTAGAGCATTCCATGATACTAGGGCCAGTCCTTGGGCAGGTCGTCGCCCTTCTACTATGTAATACTCCCCTCCCTTATTAGGGTGGTTAATAGAGGTTTTAGGTTACGTCACGTGTGCTGCCATCTACCGCATACAATATGCACTTCCTCGACAAGAGAATAATATAGATCCATAAATTCTTACTAAACGTATTGATCTTTACAGTATAAATACTTGATAAAAGCGTTAGATGTTTTCAGACTGCATAATTTTTTAATTAATATTGAAGTCCTAATAGATTAGGACAAGAAAAAAAATATTTCATTTTATATACCGGTTAATATTAAAAGGAAATATATTCTATTCTTGGTTGCAATTTAAGTAATATAAATATAGAGGTTACTCTTTATTTAGTTCAATTTGATCTTGAAGTACACTCCTAATTGCACCCAATCTTTCAAGTGCACAATGTGCTGACTTGAAAGATGTGTCAATATTATTAAAGATAAGTTTGATTTAATATTATTAGGATCTGATTGGATAAGACTTCTACGTTCACCACATATAAAACTTTAAGACCAATGCTTAACATTGGATTTACCTTTTCATAAAGATTAAGTTCACAACGGTTAAAAATTACTAAATATTGAAACCGTTATAATTTAGTTTCTATAGAAAGTTTCTAACAATGGGATTCATAGATTTACTAACCTCATGGAATCTTTCATTTTGATTACATATTCTTAATAATATCCATCAATTATTAATTTCCGTCCTGTTATCACTGATTTTGAGTTGGAAGTTAGCCCACGACCACAGGTAGCGGACACACAGGTACTACCTTTACCAACCTCCTGGTGGTCTTTATGGAGAAACAAACTGAGGCAATACATTGATGACGTCAAAGGAGACATAACGAGAAACGAGTTGCAGTCGAATATTTATTTAGGTTCCAGTAGTGGAAAACGAAATTGTGTGTGCTGATATCACAGGATATTTGAAAACATAAACAGTAAATGCACGTAACCCTGTCAGTACGCCATCAGAGCCTCGGGAGTCAAGTCGTGGATCACTATTAGCCGCTAGTTTTCTCCCACTAATGTAATTCCACCATTATTGCTTTTGTATATTTAGATTTAATCCAGATAGGAAAGAACTAATGTCAATGCTTGTAAATATAAACATCTAGTACAGATCTTACAACAATGTCTAGTTGTATCAGATAGTACAGTTACAACGCAGGGTGACCTACGCATGTTCATATAAAGCTTATAAATGACACAATCATTCCGAGTTTACTGGTTGACCTGGAAGAAATCGGTTGTCAACCACGCTGCGTTTAGAAGAATCAAAACGATACAGCATCGAAAAGAGATACAAAATATCAAGCTGGGATCGTTTCCTTAAAAAATTTTCCTGGATCTTTTTACTTTATACTAACATTCAGGTAATATTTTAATCTCTGTCAGGCAATTAAAAGGGAGATAAAATTGTTAGTTAACATGTCTAAATAATTTATTTATTATAATTTATAATATATTTAATTGTCTGCGGGTCAGTTTTAGTGTGTAAAGCGTAAGAAATATAATATTAGAAAAAATTAATTATTTCATATTTTTACCCCCATTGATACTTTTATATGTTGACCACCACCTCAACTCCCAATACATATAACTTTTTTTCTAAGATAAACTTTCCAAAAACCTTTAAGAACCAGGTTCAGTACTTGAACTATAATAATTGGCTCTGGAATACTGAACGTACACCACTTAAAACCAATAAACAGATGAATAAATACCTTTTAATATAAATATCATAGGGGAGAAATTTTAGGACATGTTCCTGGCAACAAAAACAGTAATTGTGGTGCACCAATTTAACAATTAAATACTTTTAATATTACGTTACAACTAACAACATTTTTCTTTTCCTTTGTGCATGCCTACGATACTATACACACTTTCGTTTAGTCGGAAAATATAATATTAAGAATGTCTAGGGAAATACGCTTAAATTTACATTGTGAACAACGCAAAACAATCGCGTGTATTGCTTTATTAAATAGTGATTAGTTTGTTTTAATTTCTGCAAATATGTAATAAACTGTACTGCCTCAGCGGTAAGGATAATAATGTACTTGTATTTGACGTATTGGCTTGTGTCCATGCAGTAATTACATACAGCTAAATATACGGTAAAATAAGTAGGTTTTAGTACTACTGCTTTTCTACGGGTAAATAAGGCAAAGTTATGAGTTGCTAACATCTAAACTCAAGGCTTAATTGTTTAACACCAATATTTATACAACATATACAGCCATAAATACAAGACAACATCTACGTGAATCGTATTTAATGAAAATTGTGGTTTTGACTTATCCATTTGAAGAATTTTTCCTTCAAAGCGACAGAGACTCATCCGTGGAATGGTCACAGGTCCGAAGAAGACTGAACATTAACGCTGCTAACATTGTCCGTACCAACTTGATGCAAATTGATTCACAATCCCAATGTACTAAAAAATTTTTCAAACGTACTAGGTTTTTAAAATGTGTTTTCATGGTAACGTGGAATAATTGTTCTTTGTTAAGAAATAGACTATTCGTATGGCCTGGAAACAGGTTTAATTCAAGGTACTATCAGGTACCTTGAATTAAAGGCGAATTTAAACATGGTTTTAAAAGAAGATTTTTTTTTATTTTGCATAGGTTACAAATATAGTTTAATCCGAACTAAAAAAAATTTAATTTTATATTTTTGACCATTCCCATTTAAACTGCACCAAAATAGTAAGTCTATCGAATTATTTCTTTCATACTAAAATCTCAGGCAGGTTGTGTGGTTATACTAAACAAATAGGCTCCCATATCCTGGTATAATACGTTTTTATTTGTAGTTTAGGGTTTTACTTTCATAAGTATTGGAATTCAGGTAATGAATTATGTGTAACATATCATTTGTTGTTGAATTACACAAATAAAATAGACTAAATACTTGTACTTAATGTAATCTGTAAGTTGCTTTTTAATCGACTGCAATTTTGTTATTTATTTTAAAATTAATCTGTAAGTTTCTTGGTAAGTTTATCTTTAGAAAAATACTGCAATTTTGTTATTTATTTTAAAGTAATTCAGTAAGGTACTCTTCTATTAACTTTCGTGTACTAAAATATGAATTTTATTTTTCATTTTTTATTAACTTTTTTATTAACTCTTATTAACTTTTATTAACTTTCTGATGCTGCATAAACTTATTGACAAAATTACAATTGATTTAAAAAAAAAAGATTTTTAAGGATTCTTAAAATAAATTGTTATATGTTATACTCCTGTGTTACAGGTCGAGATGGAACGGGCCTTATAGACTATAGCAGACGTCACAAATAACTAATTCTTTTCTTGAGATACAAATGGCGTCTTATTGTCATAACAGTTTAAGTTATAGTGGAGGTTAAGTGGTAGAGAGGACTTTTAAGTCCTAACTTCGCCTCTGTAAATAAAGGCATTTTTAATTTCATTTCATTTCAGTTTCTGCTGACTTGAATAATTTATCTGGATACAATAACTACAGAGTGACTTTTATGTCCTGGCACACCTGGATATAATTTAAACGGCCCGAGATATCCATTACTGTGAAACCTTGACACTACCTGTTATAACATATTTTTTAATCTTTCAAGTTGTTGAAAATTTTGCCCCCTTTTCTAAAGGGGGGTGAAGGGGGGCAACTAAACACTTTCAAATACAAACCCCTATCAGGTGACCCCTCATTTTGGAGTAACCAATTTGGAATATTCGCTTAATAAATATATATAAAACTTATTTCACCAATGTTCTATTGCTTTTTACTGGAGAATGAGAATATAAACTCATTATAGAAAATTGTATTTAACAAGTGGAATATCCAGGACCAGTAGTATGCCGGAATTTCATGATATAAATATTGTTTCACGAATCAGGACAGTTTTGTTCTAGTTTATATAGAAGAACTAGAATTTGACCCAATACAGAAAGTTGGTATTGACAAAATGGTAGTCGCCAAGCTAAGCGACATGCCAGTCTGTCCAAGTTGGGATTATTTACAAAAGCCATTCTCTTTGGCTCTAATTTCTAAAGTAATTTGTATATAGTAAAATATTACGTTCCTAATACAGTAACACATAACGAAGAAATGTCTGATTGTTAAGCTAAGCAATGTGCTTGCTCGACCATCTTGATATTTTAACAAAAAACTTTTTTTTACTGGTTGGAATGTAACTTTCGTTATAACTTGTGATTAGTAAGAGATTAAAAAATCTCTCGAAAAATAGGTCTAAAAGTAAATTTGCATGAAATCTAAAACAATGTTAAATGACTAATCTAGACTGAGATTGGGACGCCTTGTGCTTAATATAGTTGCCGTGAATTCACCACTGTTACTAGAACCAACATTAATGATGCAATGACACTGTTATGCGCACAAAGGTTAGGGCATTACATGGTATTAGGGCCAGTCCTAGGACAGGTTGTCACCCTTCTACCATGTACTAAACCCCTCCCTTATTAGGTTCGAGAATTGGGGTATCTCGGTTTACGTTACTTTGCTGCAATCTATCGCATACAACATGCGTCTACATGACAAGAGGATAATGAAGATCCGTAACTCCTCACTGAGACGTATTTTACTTAGAAGTAAAAATACTATATAACTGCGTTTTAGGATTTCAGATTATACATTTATTAATTATCATTGCAGTCCAAGCAGACTCAGGCAAGAAAACATTATTTTAATAAGACGAACATGTTAAGATAAAAGGAAAACCTTTTGATTCTCATTCTTTTATTTGATTGTCGGTTGCCATTTAAATAATATAGATTATTAATATTAGGTTACCACATATATATTTTATTGTCTTGGCGTCAAGGTTTGTAAATAATAATTCTACAAAATCTTTCAAGTGCACAATGTGCTGACTTAAGAGATATATCGATATAAATATATATAATTTTAATGCTAAATTTTGATCTTGACAAGATAAGGGTTCTACGTTACCGGATATAAAATGTCAAGTCCACTCCTAAACAATGCACTGACCATTTAACTTTAACAATGCTATTTATAGATAGATTAATTTCGAATCTTTGGTTGTATTTAATATCGTGCAGTCATAATGAATATTAATTTAGCTTTACCTTTAACTTATTTTCACATGAAACTAAATATTTCTTAAGGTTTTTAAATGTGAAAGAACATCTCATTGTGTATAAATAAGTAAGCAATGGGGTAACACAACTATGAAAGCTTTTATATTTATGAAGTATACTGATGTAATTATGTTGCTTGTAAATCAGTACAAATATGCCTGCACTTTAGATAATACCGATTATAACCCCTAGCGTCAAACATAAACGAATTTCCATGAGTAACGTAAAGAATGCAAACAATGTTGTAGATGGAGCTTATATTGGTACTGATAAATTATTTACATTAAAACATTAAACCAATATTTAACACTTTTATTATTTTGTGAGGCCTTTCGATATCAAAGATATCTTCTTCAGACACATCACAAAAGCCAAAGATAGCTTTGATATCGAAAGGCCTCACAAAATAATAAAATTGTTAAATATTGGTTTAATGTTTTAACGTAAAAAAAATGCAAACAATGTTAATATGATTGAGGCAAATACGGTGGTTTGTTTTTTGTCTTAGTGTTCATTGTATATGTTTTTTTAATTATAGTAACAGCCACAGTATAATTCTTTTTTGCAGTTTTACATAGGCAATTTCAAAACTTTATACATAAATTTCACTGAAACTTAAAATAGTGTGCAATGTTTTTCTTTCTACTATATGTCATACGAAGTTTGAGCTTTCGGCAGATATGAGTAACGAATTCCATTCCTAGCCCTTTATATATAAAATAAAGTTTCTTTACAAATTATAGTTACGAATTATGTACCGAGCTTTATAACAACTAAATTTAGTGATCAATGCATTTTACACCAATTGACATTCATCTTGATACGAGTGAGAAGGAAATATTAACGAAACGTAGTGTTACTGATTTTTTGTTTCACTGAACGATGGCAAATGTCCGGAAAAATCCTGTTTCCTTCAAAAGCTATAACAGTTACTAAAGTGGTAAAAGTAGGATATTAGTTTTACTTAAATAACCCGTTTAAATAGAGGACATCTGCATATTAATAATGTATTTATTTTCGCGACACGGAACGTAACGTCACGTTCATTCGGTACGTAGCCGCTAGAGGCGGAACTATCGTGGCCATTTTGTTAGGACAGACTTTTCTTCGTCCAATAACTATCCAGGAGTCCTAGTGAGAGGCTGATTTCGCTCCTGATTGAAGTGACTACTTCTTTTTGTGGCATTTAGATGTAATGTTTGCACGGGGAAAAATCATTTGTTTCGCGTCACGCATGTTTATATGCTTTCAAAGTTGAATTACAGCTATAACCGAAACGTAAGCAAAGCGTTATATAAACGTGTGATGTGAACTAAAAAAGTGAACATTAATGACAGCTGTGTTAAGATTGTTTGAAAGGGAATAATAAACCACAATAAAATACAAAACATTATATCATATGGAAAATAATAAAACTATCTTTAATCTGGTAGGGTTTTACAATGATTTGTTTTCTAACTGCTTGATCGGTTTTCTCATATTATTATTGACATAACAATCCAAAATATCGCATTTTGGATGTATCCCTTCGTCTGCAGACGTTCCTTTATTATAGAACTTTATAGGTTACGTTACTTAAGTTGCAATTTGAATGCTGCAAAATTTACAAAATCAAATCATCTCCGCTATTAGTAACAAGTTTGACTTTCATCCACTAAATAACTTCTAACGCCAAGAAGGAAAAATACTAAAATGTGAGGTAAATTACTGGTCTGAATAAATATACGAAGTAATAACTTATTTTTTAATCAATACAACGTACACTAAAATTGATTTACTTTTATAGCAGTATATAAAGCTCATCGGATCCTAAATAAAGGTTCAGTAGGGTTTATACTAATTCCTATTCTAGTTCACTACTAGGTTCGTCCTGGCGACACTTAAAACAGGATTAAAAATAATTTGATTAATTACATTCTAGCTAACAAATACCAGAGTGTAAATGAATCCAGGACAAAAATTATTATATCGGGTTATTATTCATTCCTGAATTTCATCAGTCTTTACCTTAGATTCACTATAAAAAATTAAGTAAAACAGATCATAATCGTAATTGTTCTTAAGAAACGTGGACACCAATATTTGACTATTTTTAAAGAAATTAAATGTAACAATTTTAAGCTATAAAAACTTATTTACAACTGGATATGAGAGAGCAATAGATTCTGTTTTTATAAGATATTTTCACAGGATATTTATTTTTTATTTCAGTTATTATAAACCCATAATTTCATTTTTGTAATACTAAGTAATTATTTTGGTAAATCAAGGTTGTAGTGAAAATGATACTGACCCAATTGTAGAAACTAATGTGGATAAAACATATAAATATTTATTGCCTTAATATGTAGAAGTAAGTGATTATTGTAATATATGAAACGAAAAAGGATTACAAAAATATTTATAAAAGTAATAGAGAATAGAAAACTTTAAATGTTAAAGAATTGAGTATCTAATAATATTTAAAAAAAACTACTATTTAATAAATAGAAAACACAAGTATTAAACATTACTCGTATAGAAAATATTTATCAAGAGCTTTAAAATGAGTAATAGGGATTGCAGACTCTGTATATTATCTATCACTATGTTTATATTAGGCCTGAATTAGTCTTCTTAAATATACCTATTTATTTACAAGATTGGCTTCTACCTTGAGACCCAGATTAAGAGAAAATTGCTTAGCTGTATTTCCAAGATATGTGGTACTTATGGCTTCTACTCTTTCGTATAAAGACTACTAAATATTTATGTAGTTGCTCTGAGCCACAGGAAGACATTGGGATGAGCCCCTCCCTAATGGAATTTACCAAAACGGAAGTTAGACGAACCTGAATTTATTGTGAATATTTCTACTGGTATTTTTATAAAGAAGAATATTGATTAATTTTCAGGTTACATAGTAAACGTACGGAAATTGCAACATATAAACATTATCTATTATAGAACTTAAGAGAAGAAATTGTAGAAGATTGGGTCTGATTTGGTAAAATTTATGAATATTCAGACATACATTAACTTCACTAAGTTTCAGTATCCATTCCAAGTGAAAGAGCCAAACACGAGAGCCAAGGATATGTTACAGGTATCCTGCATACTGGATGTAACTATAAGACAACACAATGAAGAGAATGAGATTGTTTTATCTATTGACTGATACTATATTCCTAAAGTTATTGCAGGTAATATGGTGGGATAAACGTATTATTTGTAACAGAGTGATAGGAATTGATATTTTAAGTTAAATAACTTTGACTCCTTGCTTAAACTTTATAATATTTCAAGTATATTGTCTCTTTATACCTATTTATTAAACTACAATATGTACTAAGAATCATCGTTTGGTTTATCTCATATAATAAAATTAAAAAGGTCGTATTTGTTAGTATTTTGAATTCGTTTACGATAATATCTTTTATCAATAGCAAATTTTATTTTAAATGATCAGACGGAATTTTTGTTAGGCTTTTAAATTAACGATCAGCCAATAAATTAATTATTTAGACGCAGTCATTGTGGAAAACAGTAGCTTAAGAGATATTTGTATGAATTGTATTGATTTAGAATTCAAGTAAGGAATATTTTGAGTAAAATCAATACTTAAACCATAGTCAAAATAAAATAAAAATATATAATTCCTTTCTGGCTTTCTTGTTTGCTTAAATTTAATAATAGTCAAAGTATACTGTTTCTTTATACTTATTTATTAAATTACAATATTTACTATCAATCAACGTTTGGTTTATCTCAATAAATAACATTACGCAGATCGTACTTGATGGTCTTATTTAACTCGTTTACAGTACAATGTTTTGCCATTAACAAATTTAATTTTGAATAATCAGACGGAAGTGATTTTTTTATGCTTTGTTTACGATCATCCAATAAATTAATGATTTAGAAGCAATCATTGTGGAAAAGCAGTAGTGTAAGAGATATTTTATGAATTATATTGATTTAGAATTCTAAGATAGGAATCAAATTTTATAGCATTATGAACAATTTTATGGCATATAATAATTGACTAAGTCACCGAATCAACGCTTGGTCTGCAATAAAATGTCACTGTAAGAGTAATGGTTTATAAATAATATACGAAGTGTTTTATATTATCCATAAATGAGTTTATGCTACTTCCGAAAGATATGTACAAATATTTTAGTCAAATATGATGATATAGGTTAAAAAACAACAGTGTAAAGCTTTGATATTTATAACATTACAAATTAAATTAAAGGCTATTGGATGTATAGAATAAATTATGACCTCTAAGGATCGCCGAAGGTGGTTGCAATGTTGTTGAAGTAAATAAAAGTTGTACATAATCTGGTTAGTTATAATTAGCGATTAAATTGAAGACATCTGAATAAATGTTTATACTTGACCGTTTTGTGTTAAAGTAAAAACCTGTTGTTAAATGTGATAATGTCAAAGAAATAATTTAATAAGGAAAATCCCGATTTCATATCTTCTGATTAATCATTTTTGAGTTCCAGGAGACGTACGGCAGAAAAAAAACTGATAACATTAATTAAATTTTAATAAATTATATATTTTAACATATACTAAAAGATTTCTAACACGTAAGTCACTACTTCTAATCATTTCAAGACAATCTACGGTTAATTTAGTAAATCTCAGCCATCGCCTGAAATGGTTGTACACATCTTTCAACAGACAAAATAGGTACTGATACAAAATTGAAATCATCCATATCAAAACTAGGAGTGATATATTTTGTTGCTTATTATAGTAATTTTTAGGTTTAAGAACATATAACACAATTAATTATGATACTTCTAATGTTTCATTCTATAAAAGGAGTATTGCATTCTCCCTCTACTGGATTGTACAGAATGCTTTTCGTCATTTACAGTTTGTTACGATTTGAAATTAAACTTTAATTTCTAATATAACATGTGATTTTTGTAAACATGTATAAACAATGATAGTGATGTTATTAAAATGTCCGTTACGTTTCGTATTATTTTAATTTAGTTACAAACCAGAAACCTGAGTAGACTCGCATTTTGTGTGAAATAATGAATCTCACAAAGAAGAAAGAAAAAGTAATTTGCGGTCCATTTACCTAAATATGCAATACCTTAAATAAATCATTAACTGAGGGAGGGAAATGAATGTAGTGAAATGAAAGATCAACTGAAAGTGCTGTGATATTCAATGATGTGCTGGAATCAGATAATAAAGAAGAAAACTTTAAGAAGGACATTACGCAAGCAGACGAGTACAAGACTAAATTTGATCTTTTGAGTATGTGTACTGATAGTTTTATAAACAAGTATTGCACAACCCTGCAACACTCGCGTGGGGTAAATGTGACCCCACGCGGGCATTTTCGTTCATAACTCCTCAGCAGTTGGCACCCATTCCTTGTTGTTTTCAGTAGCTGTTGGGTTCCTAGCCTATTTGAAGGCCGACAATGCCACACGTGTTTGTTATTTAGCGTTTGACAGCGATAACCTCACTTTTGAGATTGGGGTCAGATTTACCCCACGCGAGTATTAGTGTAACTAATTTTTTTCACAAGTTGTGTCTTTTTTTGTGCGATTAAGCATAATTTATGCTATCATACAGATAACTGGTGTTATTGTTAGTGTTTATTTTGGCAATATGGCCACCGGGGAGGTGTTTGAAAGATTTGTAAATGACATTTTCAATGAATCAGAATCTGAGGAAGAATTTGGTGGGAGCGATTCTGAAGAAGATAATGTGGAAATAAATAACGAAGATAGTGAAAGTGAACAAAGTGCTGATGAACTAGAAGTAAATGGAGATGATGAAATGGATGAAAATTTACGCTTTTATATTGGCAAGAATCAACTAACATTGTGGATGAACAAACCACCATGTCAAAATGTTCGAGTTTTGGATCGGAACGTTATACCTGCAATGCACGCACCAGGAGTGAAACCAGCAGGTAAAAATTCTCTTACACCTATACAGGCCTTTGAGCTTTATTTCACCGATGAAATTCTAGGCAAAATTGTTGATTATACAAATGAAAAAATTGATCAACTGAGAGGTAGTTATAATAGGGAACGTGATGCAAAAAGTACTAACTTAGCTGAAATAAAAGCTGTAATTGGTCTTTTATATTTAGCTGGTGTGAAGAAAAGCTCACACGTCAACTTGAAAGATTTATGGGCAAGAAATGGGTTGGGCTTTGAATTATTTTGCTGTGTAATGAGTCTCCCGAGGTTTGAATTTTTGTTGACTGCTATACGTTTTGATAGCATCGCAACCAGAGATCAAAGAATAAAAGTTGATAACCTTGCACCTATCAGAGAAATCTTTACTGACTTAGTTGAAAATTTCCAAAAGTACTATTCACTTGGTCATTTGGTGACTCTGGACGAGAAACTTGAGGCATTTAGAGGCAGATGCCAATTTCGGCAATACATCCCCAACAAGCCGGCCAAGTATGGCATCAAACTATTTGCGTTGGTTGATGCAAGAATGTCATATACATTCAACTTGGAAATTTATGCCGCTAAACAGCCTGAGGGCCCATTTAAGGTTTCAAATGCAGCAAAAGATGTTACTATGAGAATGATAAAGCCAATAGAAATTCAGGAAGAAACCTAACTACAGATAATTGGTACACTAGTGTTCCGTTAGCTAATGAACTATTGGCTAAAAAAATAACATTAGTTGGAACCCTCAGGAAAAACAAGGGTGAAATACCTCCAGAGTTTGTAGAAAAAAAGCCAATACACTCATGTTTGTTTGGCTTTGATGATAACAAAATCACTATGGTAAGCTACACTCCAAAGTTAAACAAAAATGTAATATTACTGTCATCAATGCATTATGCACCCACAATCGATGAAACGACAGGAGAACAAAGAAAGCCTGAGATTATTACATTTTATAATTCAACAAAGGGGGGGGGGTGGACACAAATGATCAAATGTGCAGTTTATATTCTGTATCAAGGAAAACTCGTAGATGGCGTTTAGTGATCTTCTTCTGTTTGTTGAATACTGTAGGCATAAATGCTCAGGTAATTCACTCATCAAACCACAACTTTGAGAGGAGAATAATTAGAAGAAAATTTTTGGAAGAAATTGGCCTAAGTCTTGTAAGGCCATTCATGCAAATAAGAGTACAGATTCTGAGTCTTCCTAGAGAACTTCGATCAAGTATTAAGAAGTTTCTGCCTGAAGAAGAAGAAGTAGTAGCCCCAAGAGAGAGACCCCCCGCGAGAGGGAGATGCAATTTCTGTCCTCGACTTCAAGACAGGAAAACAACATTTATCTGTGAAGAGTGCTACAAATATGTTTGCAAGGAGCACATGAAAGTTGTTTGCGATGACTGTGTGTAATAATTGTGTGGAATAACTGATCTTTTGTCAATCTTATACGTTTATTACCGATACGTATAGCCTACACTTATTCTAATGTTTAGTAGCTTATAAGTTTTCTATGGTCAATTATATTATGTACAATTTAACTGGTTTTATTTTCCAAAAGCATCATTTATTTTCTATAAAACAACACAGAATTAATATAAGAATAGATTAAGTCCAAAAATAGTCGTAGATATAATAAAAACAAAACAAAACCAAGATGGGATTATATTGACCCCACGCGAGTACTAGTGAAATTTTTTTTGCGCGAGTGTTGCAGGGTTAACGTTCAGCTATAGGAAACATGCTGAACTTGTAATCATAAAAGTTACAGTATCTTCTCCATGTGACAGAGCCAAACACGATAGCCAAGCAATTCCTGCAAGTTTCTCACCAGCCAGCTGCTATTATAATTCCTGCAAGTTTCTTACCAGCCAGCTGCTATTATAATTCCTGCAAGTTTCTCACCAGCCAGCTGTTATTGTAATTCCTGCAAGTTTCTCACCAGCCAGCTGCTATTATAATTCCTGCATGTTTCTCACCAGCCAGCTGCTATTATAATTCCTGCATGTTTCTCACCAGCCAGCTGCTATTATAATTCCTGCAAGTTTCTCACCAGCCAGCTGCTATTATAATTCCTGCAAGTTTCTCACCAGCCAGCTGCTATTATAAGAAGGAACTATATAGCCTAAAGGCTGGATATGATCGTAATGGACTAATAGTTAAATAATATATTAGAGAACTATTAAAGTTTACGCTGACCATTAATTCACATTCGAACAATTTGTCTTTCAAATATTTACGACCAAGTTGAAACTGAGTTGAGGGCACTAGAGAGACACACAATAAGCTAAGGGTGACTATACCGCAAAGCTTTGTCCAAACATATGTCAGAGTAGCATGTCTTGTACTGGAATCACAATTTCTCAGGTAAATTACAAAATAATAAGTAAACTGCCAAATGTATTCTCTTAATCATTAAGTAGAACATGAGGAAAGCTATAGCTTTGCCGGTTAAAATTTAATTACGAGATTAAGCCAAGATATTTCCAAAATTAAAACCGAGATGATCCATATAAAAATAAATCTAAAGTCAAGATAATTTTAATAACGGTGGGTCTGTGTTTCAATAGTGAAAAAACTTATACTAATTTAGTTTACTTGAAATTCAGAACAGACTATAAATGAATTTTGTATAGTAATTCGACTTTTAAATACAGCTAGAAAATAATTATGGTTTAAAAAGAATAGGTAGCTAATACGTAGATATGTATACGTATAGTATACCAAATTGATGATTGGTCCAAGGGTGAATAGCTATCACATGACTTTGTACCTAAAGTCTAAGAGGATCATTATTAAAGAAATTATAGTGGGGACATTTGAAATATTACCGTACTGTTAGTTGCGCCAGGTTATTTTAAATGAAAAGGTGAGAGCAGTAAATTGCTGAGTATTATAATTGTTACATTCCTAAATTCGTTATTATATTATTAAATTTTATTTAACCATTCCACTTGTCAAACGTTATCTCACTTTATAGCGATTGGAAATATGTAAGAGGTTATCTTTATTTCTTATTAACTAATTCATAGTGACGTTCTACTATTGCTTATCTTAACGCTCCATTAAATAAGTTTGAAGTTAACGTAGGAAATATTCGGTAACTAAATCATTATTTTGGATTTAATTTGCTAAAAAATTGTCCAATGTCAAACTTTTAATATTTTAAATTAATTAATATTGAAGTTTTTTTATCATTTTGTAGACTTATTAGTATTTTTTTTAATTAAGTTAAAATTAATTTAAACAGCTTACAATATACATGGATCATATATACCCCTTAGTTACTATATATAATAAGAGTTGCAACCAAGGCTAGGAATATAGTATTTGGTTTACTAGTCCGAAGAGTTTCACGCTGAGTCCCTTATCGCCGAACTGATGAAAACTCGAGAGGTAGTCAATGACCGAGTTAACTTCTGTTGTAACTTCTCACCAGTAGCTAGTAATTTACACACAAGTCTATATTATACCTTGGTACTACGTCGTCAACAATTTTAAAACTATAGATCTGTTTTCATGGAGATTATCCATTGTTAGATAAATGGTGTTTCACCCTAGATAAATCAAACTGATTATATTTCCAAAGATAGGTTGGTGTACGAAATTTTGAATGCACTGTTACTTGATTAGCTGGAAATGGAATATGAATTATTATACTAAAAACAATAAATTGTGTAACGTAAAATAAACACACCTTACAACATAATACACATAGAGAAAAATATTTCAATAACATCTCTGTGGAACAGTTGATTTTAAACCAATAAATGATATGTGATATTAATAATGAAAGAATGATGTGATAATAACGGCGAAAATAATATGTAAATTAAAAACTATAATTGTTGAGGTATCTTTTATTTTTACTTATAATTTTCTATTAATAACATATTTGTTATCATTATGTTACTAATTTTTGTGAAATTTAATAGCACAAAACCTCGTATATTATTTTAAAAGTGTTGTAAACCGAATTTCGTATGAAAACCACAAGTATACAATGCTTCAAAAAAAAGTCTTAAATAAAATGTTTCAAACATGAGTGGCTATATTTGATGTTCGTAAATTTATTTTATAAACTTTACCGCATTTCCTGTAGTGATAGTAACAAACGGGCAAGTAAGTGGCAACGGCCAGAGCCCGATCATTAATTATATGCAGGTTAAATATCCAGTACATTAAGTGAGATATTGTAATCATCTGCAACCCTACAGGTAAAAGACAAATCCATGAGTTGCTACGGTCTAAGCTCAAGGCTTAATTTTTAACGAGCTACATACATATTCTTTCTGGCGCCCCATATTTTACTTTTACGTAGATAGAAGCTGGTTTGCTCGTTGTGTTGCGGGAGTACGTTGAGCGCAGACAGGCTGTACTGTTGTGTTGTCACTGACTAGCTATTGCACAGAGTATAAATGGTCTAAACCATATTTTCTATTCCATTAGTCACTGATTCAACTCTAAATGAAAAACAGTAAATATAAAAAAGTGTTCTCTTTTCATAGTACTCCATTTTTCTAAGGAAATAGGAATAAGTCTAAGAATAAATCAGTAAAATGTAGAAACTTTAATTAATGAATTCTGTTTCCATTCAAGTCCAGCCGTGATAAGGTTTAGGATAAGGGATGATAAGTCTCCTAGAGACTGGACGGACCCTAAGAATTTATAGCTACAAAATAGGGCAAAGCGAGTTTGGGTAGCGGTATAGTGGAACATATTAGATATATCTGGTAGTCGTCAGAAATCTGTAATTATCTTTAAATGCAGAAGATGTCTTTTTATGACAGTTTTACTTGACTTAACTTCATCATCTCTTCATATAGCAGTTACAGTTGTCAGTCACTCACTTATTCATCACTAATTGTCGTACTTTTCAAAATTTCAGAAAATCCAATTTAACTCATGTATGTCACATGACACCATTTTCATAATGATCAAACATCCATACAAGGTAATAATAAGATTAAAATTTTCAACATGCTAATGTTCTAGAAAGGAGAAATTTGCACTGCTTTATTATTCTCTCAACAGACTCCCGTCAGCGAAAATTCGTTAAACTGACAATAGATTACAATGTCGGAAGTAGTAATTGTTTAACCTGAGTCGAAGTTTCAGACCAACTCAATTTTGTGATCGATACACCAATGCAAGCTATGTGGTGGAGGAAATGCCTTAGAACGGAAGTAAATTACAATGTCCGGATGTAGATGGTATTTTACAAAAGCAGGCTTCCTCTAGTCACGCATTTACTTATTCCAAAACCGAATTTAAAAAAAACTTATAAATAAGGGAGTGACAAAATAACAATTAGTCGTGAATGGTTCTACATAAGGTGCAGGGAATGACAGGTGAGTAAGTGGAAAGTGATTTCTGTTCCCGGCGTGAGAAATGTAACACGGCTATAGCTAGCATGTAAGATTGCCAGTTCTTGCTGCTATAATAAATAATATTTAGCATTCGTTATTATTTTACACAGAAGGCTCACTATCGTTAATAAGTAAATGTATGCACGTGTTAATGGGAAACAATTATAAATTGTTGCCCACTTATATTAAATGTGCTATGGTAAATGATTTGCGATTATTATCTTGGAAAAATATTTACGATAAAGACAGTAAAATTTTCTTCTAAGGCAATGTTTATTATAGCTGAGTAGTTATCCTGGCCCGATATTTTGGGAACTGATTTTATGGGGACATGATCATTAACATACATAATGACCTGAATTATAATGAATGAATTATAATGAAGTGCCTGATGATGGAATCTTTGATTCAGAAAGGCCTTGCACAAAATAAAAAATTATATATTGGAAAATGTTGTATTCCTTTATCTAGTGATACTACAATAGACTTGAATTATTTCAAATAAAACACAATAATTGGATTTTACAAAATAACATTGCAATATCAAGTAACACAAAACTGAGAATTATAACAGGGTATTTTAAAGCCAAGGATGCAATAACAAAATTACTGAATTGTTATCCAGATGTTAAAACAAATGTACAGAGTTGGATACAAACGGGAGGTCCCTTCTGCAACCTTAATTTCAAATAAGCAAACCAGCTTGGATGATTTTAAGGGGAAAATCCAAAGATTTGAAGTTAGCCAGGATGATAAAACTGCAGTTGAGCAAAGTTTGTTAAATGCTAGTGTGGAGGAAGACGTCTTGAGGTTGAGATCACAAATACATCTTTAACCATTTTAAACAAATCTCTGAAGCCTCCAGAAATAATTTATTAGTGTGCATGTGCGACTCTCCAATGTTCGACGATTGATATTATAGAAATTTGTATTCAAACAAGACTAAAAAATTCTTGTTTAACAATTTCTAATAAGCTACAAAAATCATAAAACCTCATATTTTTGGAGACTTTAGATTTTAATTCAAGCCGATTTTTGGAATGAAATGAATACTCTTTATTGAAATTTAATTACTGTGTATCATAATTCATTAAACACTACAGTCGATTAATCTCCAGTTTAAAATCTCAAGGTTGACAAGGTTAAATGTTAAAAGAATTCTAGAGACTTCTTAAATGGAAATTCCTCATTTGTATGTTACTATTTCAGTAATTTGTTCCTCATACGTTCCGTCTGTGCCCCTTTATCTTTATACCCGTATTTATTAGGTGACATTTTGTTATATTAACTGATTCATAATCATTTTTTAAGTGAGTTTTGTATGTGTTTGTCAATGTACAGACTTGGTGCAACTAAACATACGGCGTATATTTGATCCGTTTAGTGTTGATTGCTTTTTACTGTCTTTGATATAATAAATTAATTAAAATTAATAACTTATTTTTCAATTTAAGAAGTACTAAAGCTTTATTTTTGAATAAATAATGGTATTATATTGACCATTTAATGCGTTAGATGTAACTATAATAATAGTTTTTCAGTACTGTGCAATAGAATCCATTCGGTATTAAAGAGGGCTTTCTTAAGGATTAGCATATAGATCAAGACTGAGAGATGAGAGGCGAAAAAGATGAGCTAATTTGTAGGCTCCCTGAAGGTCCATTATCTACACCACTACACTTTATACAGCCCAGGAGTTTTGATGCAAAACAATTTATTGAACTTTTGTTTATTAAATATGTATAAAATGGATAAGAATTTTTTCAGTATTGTGGCACAAACAAATTTTTATTTATAATAAATTAATATTAAAATAACAGCTTGAGTAATTATAAAGAAGCTATTTTACACACAGACACACACATGATTAAATGATTTTTTTAACTTAAAAAGCTTCCTTAAGGATAGAACAAGGTATATCCACTTAAGGACACGCACTTCAAGTCAGTAAGTTAATTTGTTATCCAAATATCCCCTTGATAGATAGGCAAAGCTATTGTTCAGTAAATTAAAATTCCCGTGCATGTTTAGTTCAGTGTTCGTGTTCAAGTCCAGAAACCATTCGGATACAACCATTTAACTTTTATTTACCGCACATAAAAAACCACATTCACCTTAAAATACTTACAAAATTCTACAAAACCACTTTTTGATTTGTTTCTTTTTGACTGAGTAAAATGCTTGTTTACAAAATAATTTAATAAGCGAGATTATGTTTTGATAAGCCGGTACGTTTGTAATAAATCACATGCAGAATTTAAGAATAGTTAGAATTGCCACTGATTTTTAATACAGCCTCAATTTTACTCCTAAAAATTACTCCTAAAAAGTTACTATTTATAATATTATGTTGTAAATTTTAATAGTTTTTTATCGCCTCTGAAATAATGAGTCCAATAACGAGTGTAGAATCCACTGGATCTTGTTATTACATATATTTATAAAAAACTAAACATATAATTTATATGAAAACTATATCATAACCTAAAAACACATTATTATTCTCAATCACTACAAAACTATCATTTGGAAGAACTTGAGAACAGTGTTGTACCGTTAGTTAGTTCCATTTTATATATTGCAACATTTTACAACCTAGTTAGCCAGTACAACTTAATATTATTTTTTATCCAATGTTCCGGAACTAAATTATCGACGGACTAACTACCAAATTGGCACGCGTATGAATATTTTATTGTAACCCTTCATAGCAGCCCAACTACGTGACCGATTTCACCTCGCGCGCTATGTCCGCGAGCTCAAGTATTATTTGAGTAGATGGCTACCACTTTCATAACTTCTACTCCTCTTCTAGTAATTACCGACTAGAAATAACCCTTCTTAGACTACATCTTCAATGTCTCGTGCCAAGACGCCGACGCCCGGGTTGTGAGTCTACATATTGCGAAGGGAAGTAAAATCTTAAAGTTTTATAAAGTAAAATATCGTAGGCATAAGTAAAAAATTCCATAGAACATTGGATATTTTAGGCCCACCTATCAGATATACATTTTTAGTTCTTGTACTCTAACTGGCAGCAACGTGGCAAGGCATACATTTAATTTAACAACTAAAAGTGGTGCTTGTAAGTTTCATGAATTAAATTGAACTTATAAGTAAACTTTGCAATTCGAGTATTTATTACTACGACCTCAGAAGTCACCACCCCCATGTGTTATCGTCATTCGGTATAGTGTAATCGTCTGTTACATTCAAAAGAAATACTCAAACACATATTCCACAACACGTTTTACTTCCGGTTACTTTAATAGACAGTCTTCGTTCAAGAACATTTAGTTGTTACTTCGGTAGTTAGAAAACATGGTGTATAACAACTGCTGGTTTTTATTTTGCTTTGGTCGATACCATCCTTTATCTTTATTAATTTTATATTGTTTTTGTGCAATACTTTTAGAGCAAAGTACACAGAAATAAATGTCAAATCACTATCAGATAATAATATACAGACGGAAAATATGTCTCGAAGGAAATGTATATGAGATCTATTATTACTTTACTTTAAAAACTTCTAATGACCAACCTTGGCAGGGATTGGGACTGCCTGTGCTTAAAACAGTTGCCGTGCATTCACCACTGTTACTAGAACCAACAGCAATGGCTGCAGTGAAACTGCTATGGGCACCCATGTTAGATTATTTCCATGGTACTAGAGCCAGTCCTTGGGCAGGTCGTAATCCTTTTACCATGCTACCATGTAATACTCCCCTCCCTTATTAGGTTTGTTAATTGATATAATGAAGATTACGTCACGTGTGCTGCAATCTACTGCAGACAATATGCACTGTCTCGACAAAAAATTATCTGGATTCGTAAATGAGACGTCTTAAAATTTACAGTTTAAATACTTTATAATAGCGTTAAAGGGTTTCATATTAATTTTTTTTAAACTATTATTGAAGTCCAAGTACATTTATAGAAGAAAAAAGTATTTTTTTATGACAGACCGCTTGATATTAAAAGGAAATGTATTATGTTCTCGGTTTTAATTCAGGTAATATAAATAGAGGTTATTCCATATGTTCTTCGATTTGACACGAATTTCTGCAATGCTTGTACCAAATCACTCAAGTGCATAATGCGCAGACTTGAGAGATGTATAAATATTATTATAAGTAAGTTTGATACATTATAATTTGACATGATACGAATTTCACGTTCCCTAGGTATAAAGCTTTTATACGAATGCTAAACATTGGACTAACCTTTTAATTAGGATTATGTTAAAAACGGTTTAACACGACTAAATATTGAAATAGTGATGAATTTAGTTTCTACAAAAAATTTCTAACAATGCAAATGATAGATTTATTATCCTCATGGAATATTACTATTTGTTACATATTCTTAATAATTTTCTCCAATAGTTAGAAATATGTAGTGTCCTGTCTAAACATTTGTGTCTATTAAATTCTTCCAAAAATAAAGGATCTATTCAAAGACAATCGGTAGGATTAATCCAATATTACTGCAATTTGACCCTAGAAGTGACAAAAGTCCCTTTAATTGTCTTTTTGATGTGTTTGCATATCAGATAAATACCATGACAAATGGTAAGTTAGAAAAATATACGCACCCTGAAGTAAGAGACCAAGTGGTAAGCACTGACTCCAATTAAAAACTAGTCATTTTCTGAAGGTTTAAGAAAATTATTTTTATTTTAATATATATATATATATATATATATATATATATATATATATATATATACATATATATATATATATTTATATTCGTTTTACTTTTTGATACTGTTCAATAACATAATCATGAAATCTGTTAGTAATTCTCATACAATCGTCTTTCTCCAATAAAATAAAGCTTGGCAATCAAGAGATAAGTGCGTTAATCCCATACTTTTCCACGCTATGTCAAATTAATGTACTTTTGCATATTTTCTGTCCCGTATATACCAAGTTTCGTGCTAACAGTGCTACCACCCTAAAAATCTCAGACTATAAAATTGTGACTGGCTGTGCTACGTGCTTTGATACGGCATACACGTCCACTGTTTAAATTCTGTTACTGAATAATGTTGGAATCAAGTTTTCTAATAAAAAATAGATTTTCATGTTTTTACTAAATAAAATATTTTTGATTACACTGATCTGATGACCAAGTCAAAAATAATATGCAACAACATACATACACACACACACACACACACACACACACACACACACACACACACACATATATATATATATATATATATATATATATATATATATATATATATGTTACACTCAAACACCGAATTCGGACAATGTCCGAAATTTTTACTCACTCCGCGATGTGGACAACGTGAATTACCCACGTCGCGTATTGAGCATTTTTTTCGGACATTGGCCGAAGCGAAATACCCAGAACGCGTTGTGGGTAAGCGAAAGTACTCAAGAGACGAAATAAACACGTTCATCGGAGATTGAGCAAAACCATAATACCCATAACCCGACGTGGGTAATCTAATTTGCCCACGTCGGGTTGTGGGTATTTGTAATTTGCGCAAACGCCGAAAAGCCTCCAAACACAACCATACCATACCCTACACTAATTCCATTATAACAAGTAAAATAAAATCAAATTTTCCTTGAAATTCCATTTATTTCAATCAAAACAAAAACTAAACAGTAAAATACAAGTATCTTATTATTGAAAATAGAAAAAAAAGTTATTTTTCACACATGTACCACTTTCAATGTTTATTAAAGTTCTTTTCAGAAAGTATTCACTTTACTTGTTAGCACAAGAAGTGCTACCGTGACATTTAGAATTGCATTTTAAATTTGATTTTACACATTTGCAAGATCTGCCCGAACACTTCTTCTTGCATCCACATCTGATGAAACCTTGTTTGGACCCGGATGACTTCATTGCTTCTTTACGGACATTGAGCTGTTCATCAGGTACATCGATGTTATTAATAAATTTATTAGGAGCTACCTGGAACTGGTTTCTGGAAAACTGTTTGTCAAGAACTCCATGCTTTGTACCAAGGGTATAGGAATCATCGTTCTTATTTATTACAACAGCCATTACATTTCTTGGAGCTAGTCGGCCCCGGTCGACATCAGGAATGTTTACCAAAACGTTATCGCCGACTGAGACTGGAGTTAATTTTCTTTCAGTACGCTTTAACATTTTGGCTGCCTGACTTTTCAATGCAGTTACACAGTTTTCTCGTATTGTGTCTATGGCAGATTTTCTTGAGCAAAGAGTGCACAAAGGTAAGCCTAGGTCTTCGTTATTTAAAACTTCATAATGTATGTGCTGACCACATTCAAAACAGCTGTTTGCTTTGTCACAATCTATTGCTTTGTCACAATCTATTGCTTTGTCACAATCTATATTACAGAGTGTTAAGTTATCGCTGGACATAGTTTCTTTTTCTACGTGTTCATTGTTTTCTACAGTCCTTGTCAAAATCTCCGAAGCATCTTCATCCACAGCATTTATTTCTTCGTTGTCTTCTTCATTAAAACTTTTTTCAAGCTTAGAGAACTCTCCTTCTAGTTCTTCCTCAGTAGTTATTTTTGTTACGACGTCGGCTGTCAAAGGGGAATCTAATAATCCATTTTTCTGTGGTGAACCAAACATTGCCTCATAAGGGGTTCTCTTGATCCCACTGTGGTAACTGTTGTTCTTAGTATTCTGAATGATCCTGAGACCATTTGCCCATCCTGAGGTGTTGTTATCAGTCATCCAAGCCACAAGACTATCTCGAACGTCTTGATTGGCCCGTTCGACAGACCCTTGACTCTGCGAGTGTCTTGGTTTTCCATGTACTAGTTTTATGGCACTCCATTTACTGGCTAGGTTCTCGATAACCTGAAAACCGTACCATTACCATTACAAAAATACTAAATTCTAGGGTGGAATCTTTTCACTACAGTAATTTGTTTTTACCACTTACCCGGTTACAAAATTCCCGTCCATTATCACTGTGAAGTATGTATGGAGCCCCAAATAAGCAAAATATATCCAAAAGGATGTCGGATACTTCATCAGCAGTTTTAGTTTTCAAGGGACGTAGAACAACAAACTTGGTGAGATGATCTTGATAATTAAGGATAAACTTGTATTCGCCGTCAGGCTCTGATTGCATATCAATTAGATCCACCTAAAATACAATAAAAATACATAAATCGACTCAACATAAATGTTATGTCAACTATACCATATACCTCATTATAACAACTGCCAGTGCGTAATACGCTTAGGTATTTGTCAGCAAAGGAGAAACTGTCTTATTTAGAGAAATGCTATGATATCTTACCTGGCAGCGTGAATTTAATGCTGTCATAATGATGGGTTTAACAACCAGCCCTTTACTTTTTGACTTTTTCTTAAGTGCGCAAGGTTCGCAAAGATCCAAATATATTTTAATTACCTCCCTGGTAATGTTACAAAATTTCTTTTTTAGCTCGGCTTCCATAGCTTTTTCTTTTTTATGACCAACTCGTAAGTGAGCTGAATGAATTGTGTCATACATTTGATCAATGCGACAGAAATATTTTATATCTGTCATTTCTTCAGTTGTTTTTTCAATCAACATTTCTTTATCGCCAATGTTTATGACATCAAACCGATTGATTCGGCGATAATCTTTAGACATCAAGGACTGACCATTTTTCCTCTTCTGTTTTGCCTCCTTTACTTCGCTGATAATTTCTTCATAGCGTGGCTCCTCGATAATAAAATTTCGACTTGTGAGACCATTCTTCTTGGACATCAGATCTTCCAATTTACTGTGAAATGATTCCTTCATTTCAAACAAAATCACAAAACACAACAGCACTTTAAAATAAGTCAACACACGCCACTTACGCACAGAACAAAGAAAAACTGCTTGTGTATAACGACAGTGCACTAATGTCAATGAAAATAGACAGTAGGCCTATTTGTTGCTAACAGTGACGATAGTGGGGGGGGGGGCGCATGTCTCGACCTGCACGTCTGGACTGTGGGAAACGGATTTCGGCGTTTGCGCAAATTACAAATACCCACAACCCGACGTGGGCAAATTAGATTACCCACGTCGGGTTATGGGTATTATGGTTTTGCTCAATCTCCGATGAACGTGTTTATTTCGTCTCTTGAGTACTTTCGCTTACCCACAACGCGTTCTGGGTATTTCGCTTCGGCCAATGTCCGAAAAAAAATGCTCAATCCGCGACGTGGGTAATTCACGTTGTCCACATCGCGGAGTGAGTAAAAATTTCGGACATTGTCCGAATTCGGTGTTTGAGTGTAACATATATATATATATAGTCCTCATTTGCGCTCCAGCAGCCAAAATCGAAATGGCGTGTGGTGGTGTCACTGGAGGTTCGGGACCAAGCCCAAAAATGCACTATTCCCTGTCAGGACGCTGCCAGACCTCGGGAAACGAGCCGGGAATCACTAGCAATCCCACACTAATGTCAATCCGCCGTATCTTTATCACGGGCAGATTGAAGAAACAGCTATTTCTTGTATATATTGGAGTTGACGTTTGTCCATCAAAAATTCTGCTTTAGTGGGGAAGGGTAAAATCTGAGAGATTTTGCAGGGAATATTTCCTCTATCACTCAAAGTCTCATTTACAAAAGAAGAAAATAGTCAGGTGCTGTTCTGGATCTGTGACGTACAAAAGAAAAGGAGAAAAACTGTGTATCGTAATATAGACTCGCAATTTGTAATATGGTATACTCTTATAACTAAGCATGGAGAGAAGCAATAATAGACCTGCTATAATAAAAGAGTGCTTTAACAATGTAACGCTTAACTCAAAATTACAATGTAACGAAAATTAATTTCTATATGTAACGCGCTGAATTCAAATAATTAATATATGAACTTATGATCAAGAGAAATAACGTGGTATATCAGTTTTTTAGTTATATTTGTTAAAATTCTGCTCAACTTTGTATTTATACAACTGCAAAACATTTATTTGTACTTTCACTTTATTTGTAATTTTTAAAACCTCTACATACATGTACGTAATATAATGTACTCACACTACGTTCACTGTATGCTCTGCATCAGACACTGTTGGAATTTTTGACAATAGGCAAGGCCTGTGACGTGATGTTAATTGCGTGCTAAACTATGTCTGCCATTGTTTTGTTTTTTAAAACACTCTGGAGAAAGTCTTTGTGATGACATATATGGTTGAAGTGCAATATTTTGAACATTCTTTTGTAATTGACTAAGCAATATTAGAATGGTAATGAATACTTGAGCTCTTGGCGATTCTTCTATAACAGAATTTATAAGTATACAATAAACAAGTAAGTAAAAAAAATCCTAATACTTAAATATTATATATAACGGAAACGGCTTCTCTAAGGATAGAACGAGGTATATCCAGTCAAGGACACGCACCTTATGTCAGTAGTTTAATTTGTTATCGATATATCCTCCTGATTGATAGGCAAAGCTGTTATTCAGTTAATTAAAATTCCAGTTCAATATGAGTTCATGTTTACTTCAGTGTTAGTGTTCAAGTCTAGAAACCATTTGATTCAACCAGGTAACCTTAGTCTATTTCATTTAAAGAGAGACTCACCTTAGTATACTACTTTAAGATTCTAAAAAACTACTTTTAGATTTGTTCTCTATTTTTAACTCAGTAAAATGTCTGATTATCAAAAGACATAATAAGGGAGATTATGTTTTAATGTGTCAGCACGTTTGAAATAAAATAAATTAAAATGTGAGAAAAGTTATAATTACCAGTGATTTTTAATACGGCCTCACTTCAATTCCTCTAATGAACAAAAGTTTCTATTTATTACCTTATTCCGTTGCAAATGATTTAAAGTTTTTTATCGTCTTTGAAGTAATGCGTCATATATTACTACGAATATTTATAAGAAAGCTAAGTATTTATTTTAAGTTAAAACTATTTCGTAGCCTCAAAACACAAAACCCTACATAACAAAACTATTAATTGGGATAATTCCAAAACAATAAAGTAATCTGTTACATTTAAAAACAATACTGAAACATATAATCCATAACACGTTTATGTTATGTAAGTCCAGTCACTTAGGTAAAGACCCTTTGTTCAGAACATTTAGATGTTACTTTGGTAGTTAAAAACTATTTTGTGAAACAACTGATGTTTGGTTTTAATTTTTCTGTGGTCAGTTGCATCCTTTATCTTTTGTATGTTGACATTGTTTATGCTTATCAATTTTAAAGGTAATTCCTGTGAATACATAGAAAAAGTGAGAATAAGAAGACCAAGCCTGAAAGATACGCATAATAAAGATTATAACACCATAACAACGTTACATTAAAAACAACCAATCGTCAGACTCAGAAATAATTGACAAATCACCGTCAGGTAAAAATTTACAGACTGAAAATATGTAAGGAAGAAAATGTATATAAGATCTATTAAAACGTTACTTTAAAAACATCTAATGACCAACCTTGGCAGGGATTGGGACTGCCTGTGCTTAAATCAGTAGCCGTGCATTCATCACTGTTACTAGAACCAACAGCAATGGCTGCAGTGACACTGTTATACGCACCCAGGTTAGAGCATTACATAATACTAGGGCCAGTCCTTGGGCAGGTCCTCACCCTTCCACCATGTAATCCTCCCCTCCCTTATTAGGTGGGTTATTTGAGATATTTAGGTTACGTCACGTGTGCTGCAATCTACCGCAGACAATATGCACTTCCTCAACAAGAGAATAATGTAGATATTTAAATTCTCACTGAGACATGGTGAATTTTACAGAATAATTACTTGGTTATACCGTTTAATGTTTCAGATTATATAATTTTTAAGTATTATTGAAGTCCGAGTAAATTTAAACAAGAAAACAGTATTTGATGTATCAAAGCGGTTGATATTTAAAGTCAATTTAGTCTATTCTCGGTTGCAATTTAAGTAATATTAATATAGTGCTTACCCCATATAAAATGTTATTACAGTTAACGTACAATTTAGAACCAATTCCACCCAATCTTTCAAGTGCACAATGTGCTGACTTGAGAGATGTATCAATATTAATATATATATACTTTTAAAATAATATTAGGGTATGAAATGATAAGCATTCCATATAAATGATACGAATAAGATTAAAACGATAAGGCCTGCGCTAAACATTGAACTACAACGGACCAGTTTACAACGATTACAAGCGAGTTGATATTGAAGCCATTGTGAATTTTGTTTTTGTAGAAACTTTCTAACAATAGAATTCATAGATTTATGAACCTCATGGAATCTTTCCTTTTATTAAATATTCTTAATAATATCCTCTGTTTATAATTTCCATCCTGTTCTCACTGATATTGTGTTGGAAGTTAGCCACGACCATTACCAACGTCCTGGTGACGTGAACGGAGACGATAAGAGGACCAAGTCGTAATTGAATATGTATTTGAGTCCCAGCAGTGGAAAACGAAATTAAATGTGCTGATATCACAGGAGATTTGGAAACTAAACCGGTAAATGTATCAAATCTCGTCAGTACGCTATCAAAGCCTAGGGAAAAAGCCGGGGATCAGGGGAAGTGATTTCGCACTAATGTAATTCCGACGTTTCTTTATCAAGGACAGATTTATGAACACCGCTTTCTTAGGGATACTTAGGGAGCAAATGTAAATGTATCCCCAATATCTAGTTTAAAGGAGAAGGATGGGGAAAAGCTGTGAGCGCTTTACAGCGAATAACACATGCATTCCTCCTGGGCTTTGGTGACGTTGAATACATATTTCGGACACAGAATACCCTTTATGTGGAGGTTAATGATAGCTGAATTAACCAAAACTCATTATTGATGTCTAAACTTCTGTTCCACTATGATCACCTAGTGGATGCCCGATGACACTCTTAGGTTGACCAAACAAACTCGCTTCTGGCAAGTGGCATGAGATAATGTTAACGCTTGTAAATTTTGTATATTTAGATTTAATCCAACAGTAATGCTTTTTAACACAAACATCTAGTACAGCTATAACAACATTGTCTAGTTGAATGAGATAATACAGTTACAACGCTCTCATACTTTTTCCAGGCTCTTCATACTGACGTTTATTTAATATTTTAATTACTGTCAGAATATTAAAAGGGAGAGAAAATCGTTAGTTAAAATGTCTACATATAATTAAAAATATATTTACTTATATGATGGTCATCTTTGGTGTGTAAAGCGTAAGAAATCTTAATTTCAGAAAAAAATAACTTTCAAAAAAATCGAAAAACATGGTTGAGTATTTGATCAGTAACTATTACGAATACTGAAAGTACACTACTTAAAACAAAAAACAAGTGAAAGAAATACTTTTCAAAGTAAATAGCATAAGGAAGAAATTTTATAACATATTCTGGCAAAAAGCAATGGTGGCGCCAATGTAACAGTTAAATACGTTTATTATTACATTTGTAAACTCGCAACGTTTTTTTCTTTCCTTTGCGTGTGTCCATGATACTATAAACAATTTCGTTAAGTATCAAAAGCCAAATTTAAGTACGTCTGAGGAAATACACGTAAAAGTTTATTGTGAACAATGCAAATCACTCGCGTGTATAACTTCATGTAGAGTGATAAGGTTTTTAATTTTTGCAAATATTTAATCAACTTTGCTGCCTCAGCCGTAGTGATAATATTGGACTTGTATGTGACGTAGTGGCTGGTGCCCATACAGTAATTATATATAGCAAAATATACAGTAAAATAAGTAGGTAAATAAGTCAGTCATAAGTTGCTACAATCTAGACACAAGGATTAATTGTTTAAAACCAATATGCAGACTACATATAAAGCCATACATACAAGATAAAATCTACGTGAATTTTATTCAGTGAAAATTGTGTTGTTTTGACTTATCCAATTTAAGAATATTCCACTCAAAACGACAGAGGTTCAGCCGTGGTGTTCAGGTCATAGGCCGGAAGGAGACTGTATGTTAACTCTGCTAACTTTGTCCGTATCAACTTGAAGCAAAATTTCTTACGATGCCACTGTACTAAACAAATTTTCAAAGGTATGATGTTTTAAAATTGTGTTTTCTTGGTAACGAGGAATAATTATTGTTTGTTAAGAAATATAATAAGAAATCGTAACGGTTAAGTTGCAGTTATATAAATTATCACGAAGAGAGCACATCTAGATCTTTACACGAAGATAATTAATAAATGAATGAATATTTATTTCCTCAATGAAATAAAGATCATACATATATACAAAAACAGGATATGATCTCCAAGGCGCAGCATAATTACAAATATAAGTACTGTATGATCTTTGTATTAAAAATATAACATATTGAGAACATGAAATTTACAATATAAATATGTATTATTGTAACATATATGCACTCATAATATAATAAAAAAGAATAAAAAACAAATACGTGTAGACACGGACAATTTTTCTTTTAAATTTTTTTTTCTACCCCTCCTATTTTTATGCTATGGCTAGACCCATAAAGATGTTTCATCTTTACTAAACAGATCCAATAGAATGGTTTGTACTGGACAAATAGAGAGTACTAACAAAAGAGACAGACAGGAGCTGCATTATCCCTCAATAAGACACCCTTGTTGTCTTTCTAATAATAATAATAAATTTGTAATATTCAATGTATAACATGTACAATTGCTTAAAGCTATATTGATGTAGTGTAACCAAAATTTAATAAATAGTTCTTTTATATAACACATAAATTTTTGTAATTATTCATATAAAACATAAGATAAATATTTTTATTGTGTATTAATTTTTAAAGTTCTATAATACAATATTCTGTCTGTAAATATATCATTTATAAAGACCTTAGTTTTATCGAAAAGTTTTCATAACATAGATCCCTTGTTTTAAAATTTAAACGTGTTGCTGCTTCAATTTTCTTCAGCATATAATTAAATGTATATTATCATTATTTATTGACTGCTTCGTTAATGATCCACATTTGAAAACCATTCTTTATTACAATCTCCCATACACTCATGAGTGAAAATTTTATTAAAAAGCCTGGAATGACTGAGAGTATTTATTTAACGAAACAAATCTAAAGTAGTAAGAAAGTTGAGTACAATCATTTGAGAATACGTAAATTATTCACACAGTAAAAATAAATTACTAGGATCGTAAAAATAAACAACGCATCATTTCAGCGCACTCTTGCGTTGTAGTACACTGCCTACCTCACTAGAAATAATTATTAAGACACAGGTTTTTAACCTAACTCAAGAAAAAAAATGTGAATGTATCATTTAGCATGATATCTCAATAAATGTCATCTTCAGCCTTTAAAATGTTCAGGATACTTCATTTCTATATAGACATCATTATGTTCTATGATTTTGCATGATCAACTGTAGAATTTGGTTGAGCTTCATTGAAGCACTTAGTGGGCTGTAACAATTACGTTTATACCTAATGAGAGGATGTTAAGTTTTCTATTCTGTATGATTTATCTGTATAACAGCATGACGATAATGAAATGAGCTATATGATTAACATTTAGCATGGAACCTTAGCGAAGTCTATTACACAACACGTGGTGCAGCGTACTTGTACCTTGCATACATAAACCAACAATAAAAGAAATGGATGTGGACCATGTAATAACACAAAAGTAAACATATAAGTTTGCGAAATTATTGGAAAATTCGCAAGCAGCAATACTGGGATAATCACAAGTAACAGTAATTGCCTACATCGATTGAAATTATATTGATATAATATATAAAAATTAAGTGTACAATTTATTTCATATAATATATGACTAATAATTTTAAATTTGAAAGGACAGGGCATATATTTCACATTTTCAAACAATAAAATGACAACCAATGGCAAGGTATCCTGAAAATGGTGAACAAAAAAGTAAACTAATTCTACGTTAAAATGGATCGATAAAATGGACCAGCAAGTCCTACCATGATAAAACTGCAGAAGACTATAAATTTAAGAAAACAAGAAGCAAGCTCATCAAATTATGTAAACGGCATATCCTTCTGGATTATAATGTATTGAAAGAAATGTTGGTAATAAAAATAAGCGTTGCTGTATATAAAATGTTTCATCAATACAATTTACGCATTTTTTCAGCTGTGCCACAGAGATTTAGTTGAAACTTTTTAAACCAGCTGGCTTTATTAAATGTGATTTTTTATGTTTGCATTTATTTTCTTTTTAATTTCAGCGGGTTTCTAACGTCATAATTTTATACGTCCATTAAAACAAGTAACAGTGCATAAAATTTTGCAGTACACTATTTCGTAGACATAAATTGGTCTGATTGATCTAGGGTGAAACACTGTTTTATTTAACAAAGCATACGTCGTCATACAGTCGTCTTCATGAAATCCAGTTTTTAATTTTTTGACCTGTGGTATTAGTACCTTGATATAATGTGGACTTAGTGTGCATTGCTGTCTCCCGGTGAGAGGTTCCAACAGTTAGTGCAAGTTAACCTACTCTTCAACAGAAATCTGAAATTCTGAGTCACCGAAAAAGAACCTAAAGGTCCAGCTTGTCACCACTCCGAATGGTAAATAACATATATTACATTCTTCCTCGATCGCAGTCCTTGTTGGTTGTATTTAATTTTGTTTTTTAGATTTATACTAGCACGAGTAGAAAAAGTATCATGATTTGACAAATAACAAAACAAATTACCCTTTAGTTTCATTTTTAATTTTTACAAATCCTATATTACAAGTTTTTAGTTCCGTTCATTACCAAACTCATAAAAGACGTTCATAAATTGTAAATATTTGATAATTCCTTTATAGTGATGACCTTTTAGAGTATAGTAGACTTGTATTTATTTACCTAGGAGAGGACGTTGCAAGGTTTTAGGTTAGAATTGGGCAAAACCATTATTATTTTGGAAGTTTTTAGATGAGTTTACATGTAGTTCTGTTAAATACTGACCGAGCCACGCCGCTACTTAAACGTAGATTAATTAGTTACATTCGGATTGGTTGCCGTTAATGCATATTTGAACTGCTAATAAATCATGTTGTCAGTTCAACAATTATTACTTAACAGTCACATTGACTTTTGTTTGTTCTAATAGTAAAACCGGGATAGTGATTTATATATTACATGTATATTACATTTGCGGTAGAATAGCTTATCTGATTCAACCTCATTTAATGAGTTCATGATTTAGTGATAATAAACAATTAAATTATGAGATAGTTCCTATTTCTTTCTAATAATAATTTCTACAATTTCTTTTAGTAATCTCTAAACATCGATAAAACCCATGCTTAATTTGAGAACATTATCCGTTGCTATGATTCATGAAAGTGGGCATAACGCTGCGATTATAACCTTTTAAATTGGGTGACTAAACTAAGGGATGTTTATGTACGAATGATTTATTCTTAAATTTCTCGTTACCATTAGGGTACCTTTTAATTTATCCATAAGATTAACTAAAGTTTCGATAACGCTCAGCAAAATTCTACTGGTTGATATGCACCTCAATTCGAATTGCATCTATTTGATCTATATCACGAGAAAGACTTCTCAATACCATGGACAGTGCTTAAAACAATGCAATTTTAAGAAATAATTGTGAAGCAATATACTTACTTACACGAAATATTTGATAAGAGCTTTAGTAAGTTAGTATCTCCGAATAATTAGTATCTTTAGGTACAACATATATTTTGTGAGATCTGTAGTAGGTATCACCGTAAATAATAATGACCTTGATAGAATATTGGACCGTGCTGATCAAAAGCAACAAGAAAGCATCAGAATTATAAAAGATATATTCTTTACACGCAGTTTTTAAATTTATCGACCCTTTATAATACTTAGATGTGACGTAGGACCAAACAAGGTCATGGATTACATGCTTGTTTTAGAGATATAAACTTCTTAGTATATTTCATACAATCTCTTTGCAACTGGCAACACTGTAATTTTACTATTACCTTACATGTCATCATATTATATTGTGGCAAAGTCACCAGATTTTTTAGAAGTACAATACTAAACGTCATATATGTCTAAGGCGATGAACTATTAATATGAAAATATACAATTAATTCAACTCATGAACCAATAATTCCCATGAGTAATTACATTATGTTTATAAACTATTCTCATATAAACGTATACTCATCCAAATAATATTAGCGTGCCATTCTGAAAGTGTACCTATTGTATTCAATAGTAATTCTGGGGTAACTAGATTACCGGTAGAAGGAGTAGACCCAGAAGAATGAAAAGGACTGGACAGAACAAAAAAGCCTTCTATCTGTTTGAATATTTCTCAAGTTTTCCTTAATGATTATTTCGTAGTGATTGAGTTAATGCGTTTTGAGGTTATGAAATAGTTTTCACCTAAATTATATGCTTTGTTTTTTTATAAATATTTTAGTGACAAGATTCAGTTGATTCTACATATACACGTTATTGGACTCATTCATTCAAAGGCGATAAAAAAAACTACCAAAATGTGCAACTGAATATCTTTATAAATGGTAACGTTTACTGATTAGACGATTTGAAGTGAGGCTGTATTAAAAATCAGTGGTAATTATAACTTTTCTTACATTCTGAATGTATTTTATTAAAAACCTACCGACTCATGAAAACGTAATTTCGATTATCATTAATTCATTAGATAATAAAGCGTTTAACTCATTTAAAACGAGAATAAATCAAACAGTGGTTTTGTAGATTCATAAAGAAGAAAATATTCTAATGTGAGTCTGTATTTATCTGCGGTAAATTAAGTTAACTGGTTGTATCTAATGGTTTCTAGACTTGAACATGAACTCTCAATTAAACATTGAACGGGAATTTTAATTTACTGAAAAATAGCTTTGCCTATCAAATAGGGATATATTTCGAGAGCAAATTAACCTACTGAGTTGAAATGCGTGTCTGTGAGTGGATATACCTTATTCCATCCTTATAGAAGCCTGTTACGTTAAAAATAATTATAATTGAAGCATATGTATTTCTATAATATTTTCTTAGTAATTACATATCTTATATACAGTACTTATTTTAATACAGATAGTATTAAAATAAGTACTCAGTAATTAACTCAGTAAAATAAGTAAGGATAGTAAACTCATGCATTTCCTATCCGTATTAAAAAGTCTCTTTGTGACACAATACTGCAAAAGGCCTTGTCCATCTATACATATTTAATGGACAAAAGTTTAATGAACTGTTTTGCGGCTAATTCTGGGCTGTATAAGGTGCAGTGGTGTAGCTAATGTATTCAAATTTTAATTTAAAACGACTAACCTTAACAGGGATTGGGACTGCCTGTGCTTAAAACAGTTGCCGTGCATCCACCACTATTACTAGAACCAATAGCAATGGCTGCTGTGACACTGTTATGCGCACCCAGGTTAGAGCATTACATATTACTAGGGCCAGTCCTTGAGCAGGTAGGCGCTCTTCTAACATGTAATACACTCCTCCCTTATTAGGTTGGTTAGTTGAGATATTTAGGCTACGTCACGTGTGCTGCAATATACCGCAGACAATATGCACTTTCTCGACAAAAAATTATCTAGATTCGTAAATGCTTACTGAAACGTATTAAACTTTACAGTTTGAATACTTTATAACAGCGGTAAAGCGTTTTATATGGTATATTTTTAAACTATTATTGATGTCCGAGTACATTTATAAAAAAAAATGTTTATTAATGACAGACTGCTTGGTATTAAAAGGAAATGTATTCTGTTCTCGGTTTTGATTTAAGTAATATAAATAGAGGTTACTCCATATGTTCGTCGAGTTGCACAAATTTCTGCAATGCTTGTATACGAAATCACTCAAGTGCACAATGTGCTGACTTGACAGATGTTTAAATATTATTATAAATAAGTTTGATATAATAATAGGATTTGATATGATAAGAATTTCACGTTCCCTAGGTATAATACGTTAAGACGAATGCTAAACATTCGACTAACCTTTTAATGAAGATTATGTTAAAAAGGTTTAAACAGCACTAAATATTGAAATAGTTATGAATTTAGTTTCTATGTATATGAGATAGAACTTCCATCTATATAGAAAGGGATATGTCAAATAAATCTAATAAAATTTGAATTTAAGTATTTAAAACGACCAACCTTGGCAGGGATTGGGACTGCCTGTGCTTAAATCAGTAGCGTGTGTTCATCACTGTTACTAGAACCAACAGCAATGGCTGCAGTGTGGCTCTAAGGAAGATTTTCACTATCAATCCCGGGTTGTTGCTGAGAATGTACAATGCTGTGGTAGCTGTCGGCGACCTTTGCCCTCGTCAGTACGGCTTCACAAAGGGACGATCAACAATCGATGCGATTACGGAAATATAGAAAGCAGTTGAGAGAGCCGAGACCCACGACCATTTCTTCCGCCGAGTAGTGCTTCTTGTTACGCTTGATGTCAAGAATGCCTTCAGCTCGGCGAGATGGGTCGATATATTGGATGCACTTCATGACACTTTCCGCATTCCAACGTATCTGCTGTGGCTCATCGAGGACTACCTCCGTTCTAGGCGTCTAATATACGACAGTTGAGACGGAGTGCGGACGTTGGAAGTCACCTCTGGTGCCACGCAGGGTTCAATACTCGGCGCGGATCTCTGGAATATCGCTTATGACAGCCTCCTGAGATCCGAGATGCCAGAGGAAACCGTCTTAGTTGGGTACGCCGATGACGTTGCGGCTCTCATCGCCACACGCAACGTTGAGCTGGCCCAGCTAAAGTTGAACCAGGTCATGCAAGTGGTCAAAGCCTGGATGTCCGATCATGGTCTTTCGCTTCCTCTGATTCTCACAAAGAAGAGAATTGACACCGACGTCCCGCTGCGAGTGGGAGGGAAAGTGGTCCAGTCAACGCGTGCCGCCAAGTACCTCGGAGTCATGGTGGACAATAAGTTAAGCTGGAGAGACCAGATCTTCCGTTCGGCGGACAAGGCTGCTAAGGTGGTCTCTTATCTTAGTAAGCTAATGGCCAATGTCGGGGGTCCTCGGTCCAGCAAAAGACGGTTATTGATGTCCGCAATCCAGTCCGTGCTTCTTTATGGGGCAGAGGTGTGGGCAGACGCTCTTACCAAAGAATGTTATAGGTTGCGACTCGCCCGGGTTCAGCGTCAAGGTGGTTGCTGGAGTCATCCCTGTCAAGCTCTTGGCAGGGGAGAGGAAGGCAAATTATCAGAGACAAGGCGTGATCGGCAAGGACACAGCAAGATCCGAAGAGCGTGACCGAACCTTCCAGCAGTGGCAACACAGCACGAAACCCGAGGACGATGGACTGCGCGACTCATCGAGCAGGTTCAACCATGGGTCGAAAGGCGGCATGGCGAGGTGAACTACTACCTCACGCAGTTCCTGACAGGTCACGGCTATTTCAAGTCGTACCTGAACCGGATGGGCAAGACCCGTTCACCGGATTGCATCTACTGCCCGGGCGTTCCCGACGACGCGGAACACACCTTCTTCCGCTGTCCGCGTTGGGAAAGGCCCCACCTGGAGGCCACAAGAAAACTCGGGGTTTTTTGGTGGATACGGTCTGCGAAAAGATAATGGAGGATGAGGGGAACTGGGATTGTTTGTCACAGTTCGTCCGGGGCAACCTCTTGGAAAAGAAACCCGATCTGGACCGCCCAGATGGCCCAGATCCCTTGACCGAGCGGCTGGATAAGGAGCGAGCACCACGGGCTTAAGCCAAATTTAGGCCTAGCCTGAAGTAATGTGATAAACAATCCCAGGTTAGAATCATAGAGTAGAGGAGGTTTTTTAGTGGGTAAACCCGTTTTAGGGGAGTCCCACACTGCAGGCTGGCCACCTGAGTGCGTAATTGCATTTTTCCTGCCTCTCCCTCAAAAAAAAAACAAAAACAAAAACAAAATGGCTGCAGTGAAACTGCTATGCGCACCCAGGTTAGAGCATTACATAATACTAGGGCCAGTCCTTGAGCAGGTAGTCGCCCTTCTAACATGTAATAATCCCCTCCCTTATTAGATTGGTTAATTGATATATGTAGGTTACGTCACGTGTGCTGCAATCTACCGCAGACAACATGCTCTTCTTCAACAAGATAATAATGTAGATCCGTAAATTCTCACCTTAGTCTTAACGTATTTAACTTCACAGAGTAAATACTTGATAACAGCGTTTAATGTTTTCAGATTATATAATTTTTAATTATTATAGCAGTCTGAGTATGTTAAGAGAGGGAAAGACTATTTGGTATGACACACCGAGGTACTTACGTATTATAACGGCTACACTGTTATTATTTTAAAACATTAACATTATTATTAATTTAGAAAAATGGTTGTTGTTAAGGTAACTGCCCACAACAGACGTCCGGTATTATCGGTTTAAAGACAATTTATTCAGTTCTCGGTTACAATTTAAGTTATATAAATATAGAGCTTACTCCATCTGTTGTTATATTTGACATTCTATATCATCTCGAATTCCAAGTTGCACAATGTGCTTACTTAAGAGATGTACCAATATGATTATAGACACGTTTGAAATATTACTAGTATCTAAAATGATAAGAATTCAACGTTTACAAATATAAAACGATAAGACCAGTGCTAAATATAAGACTAACCTTTTCATTAAGATTAAATTTAAAACTGTCAAAAACGACTAATTATGAAACCATTATGGATTTAGTATCTATATGAACTTTATAACAATTAAATTCATGGATTTTGATGCCTAGATTTTTTATCTAGTTAACCTTATAGAATCTGTCTTTTAAGTAAATATTCACAATAATATTTTCTGTTAATAACTTCCGTCCTTTTCTCACTGATTCTGTGTTGGAAGTTAGCCCACGACCACAGGTAGCGGACACACAGGTACTACCTTCACCAACACCCTGGAGGTCTTTATGTATGAAAACTCTGAGGTAATAAATTGGTGACGTCAAAGGAGGTATAACGAGAAACGACTTGCGGTCGAATATTTATTTGAGTTCCAGCAGTGGAAAACGGAATGTTTTGTGTTGATATCACAGGAGATTTGGAAACTAAACGGGTAAATGTACCAAATCCTGTCAGTACGCCATCACAGCCTCGGGAGTCAAGTCGTTGATTAAGATTTAAGTAGCGGCTAGTGATCACATACTAACGCAATTCCGACTTTTCTTAATCACGGACAGATTGAAGAACAGCCTTATCATAGGGACAAATATATCTGCTATAGGTGAAGATCGAGGAAAAGCTGTGAACGCTTTGGAGCAAATAACACATGCATTCCTCCTACGGTTTGGTGACGACGTTGAATATATATTTCAGGCTCAGACTACCCTTTTTGTAAAACCACTGCTGTCTGTTTGTGATTGTTCTTGTGTCGGTAGCATCCTTTATTTTTTGTAAGATGAAATTGTTGCTGCACGTTATAAGTCAATTAATGTTATAACAAAGAAAAATATCTAGACCAAACCTGAAAGATACGCAGAATAAAGTCTACAAACATCATAAACACGTTACATTAAAAGCAACCAACCGTCAGACTCAGAAATAAATGTCGCTGTCGTGTAATACTATACAAAAGGAAGATATGTCACGAAGGAAATATATAAGAGATCTATTAAAATGTTACTTTAAAAATCTCTAATGACTAACCTTGGCAGGGATTGGAACTGCCTGTGCTTAAAACAGTTGCCCTGCATTCACCACTGTTACTAGAACCAACAGCAATGGCTGCAGTAACACTGTTATGCACACCCAGGTTAGAGCATTAAATGGTACTAGGGCCAATCCTTGGGCAGGTCGTCACCCTTCTACCATGTAATACTCCCCTCCCTTATTAGGTTGGTTATTTGAGATATTTAGGTTACGTCACGTTTCCTTCTATCTACCGGATAAAACATGCACTTCCTCGACAAGACAATAATGTAGATTCGTAAATACTCACTGACACGTATTGAACTGTACGGTAAAATTACTTTAAAACGGTGTTTAACGTTTTCAGATTATATAATTTTTAATTAATATTGAAGTCTGAGTAGATTTAGACAAGAAACGAGTATTTTTATGGGACAAACCGGTTGATATTAGACGAAATTGTATTCTATTCTCGGTTGCAATTTAAGTATTATAAATATATAGCTTACTCCACATATTATTAAATTTTACTGAGAATTTTTAATCCAATTCCACCCAATCTTTCAAGTGCTCAATGTGCTGACTTGAGAGATGTATCAATAGAACCGTTGTATTATAGATACGTTTAAGTTATTATTAGGATCTGATATAAAATAAATTCCTCGTTCCCAGATATAAAGCGATAAGACCAGTGCTAAACATTGGACTAACCTTTTCATAAAGATTAAATTCAAAAGAGTTAAAAAGGTTAAATATTGAAACCATCATGATTTTAATTTCCATATGAACTTTATATGAACTTTATACCAATTTACTAGATTTACTAAACTCATATAATCTTTCCATTTATTAAATATTTTTTATAATATACTCCGTTAGTAATTTCCGTCATAGGTGTACGTATATATGAAATGTAGGTTACGTCACGTGTGCTGCAATCTACCGCATACAATATGCACTTCCTCAAACAAGATAATAATGTAGATCCGTAAATTCTCACTGAGGCGTGTTGAACTTTACAGTATAATTACTTTATAGCAGAGTTTAATGTTTTCAGATTATACAATTTTTAATTATCATTGATGTCCGAGTAGATTTAGACAAGAAACGAGTATCTTTATGTGACAAACCGGTTGATAATAAACGAAAATGTATCCTATTCTCGGATGCAATTTAAAGTATTATAAATATAGACCTTACTCCATATGTTACTAAATTAGTTGTGAATTTCATGTCCAGTTCTACAAAATCTTTCAAGTGAACAATGTGCTTACTTGAGGGATGTATCTACAGAACCGCTGTATTTGCAAATACCTTTTTGAATTAATATTAGAATCTGATATGATAAGAATACCACGTTACTAAATATAAAACGATAAGACCAGTGCTAATCATTGGACTAAATAATTGAAGTAGAATTTAATTTATTACAGTGGAATAGTTAATTAATTGGACTTTTTCAGAAAGATTAAATTTTCACAAAGGTTATAAAGACTAAATATTGAAACCATTATGATTTTAATTTCCATGAAATTTATAACTATGAAATTCATAGAATCTTCTATTGTATTAAATATGCTTAATAATTGAAATAATATATTATATGATATTCCGTTAATAATTTCCGTCCTGTTCTCACTGATACTGTGTTGGAAGTTTGCCCACGACCACAGGTAGCGGGGGCTACTACAATTGCGAAGGTCTTGGTGACGTAAAAGGAGACGAAACGAGGTACAACTCGTAATTGAATATTTATTTGAGTTCATTGATATCACAGCAGATTTGGAAACCAAACCGGTAAATGTACCAAACCTTGTCAGTACGCCATCAAAGCCTACGGAAAAAGCCGGGATCACTATTAGCGGGAAGTGATCTCGCACCAATGTAATTCCGACGTTTCTGTATCAAGGACATATTGATGAACAGCATTTTTTAGGGACACTGGCGCAAATATGCATTTATCCCAAATCTCTGCTACAGAGGATAAGGTTGATTAAAAGCTGTGAGCGCTTTGCAGCGAATAACACATGAATTCCTCCTACGGTTTGGTGACATTGAATATATATTTTCGACCTAGGCTGCCCTTTATAGCTGAAGTAGTCAAAACCCTTTGTTTATTTATAAACTTCTGTGCCACTATGATCGACTAGTGGATGTCCGATGACACTCTTTGGTTGACAAAACAACCTCACTTCCTGCAAGTAGCATGGTATATTGTTAACGCTTGTATCTTTTGTATATTTAGATTTAATCCAAATAAGAAAGCAGTAACATTAATGCTTCTAAACATAGACATCATGTACAACTCTTACAACGTTGTCTAACTGAATCAGATAGTATAGTTACAATGCAGGATAGCCTACGCGTGTTCATATAAAGCTTATAAATGACACAATCAATCTGAGTTTACTTGTTGACCTGGAAGAAATCGATTGTCAACCACGATACTTTTAGTGGAATCAAAATATCACAGCATCGAAAGGGATACGAAATATAAAACTAGGATCTTTAATCAACTTTTTCCGGGTTCTTTATACTTAATACTGGCATTTAGGTAATATTTTAATTGCTGTCACTAAAAGGGAGAGAAAATCGTTATCAAAATATCAATCATACTATATTTACTTGTGTGGGTGTCAGTTTTAGTGAGTAAAGCTTAAGAAATATATTTATAGAAAAACAAATAAATTATTTTATATTTTCAACCCTATTTATACTTTTCTCATAAGTCATCAATTGATGCAATCTAAACTCAAGGCTTAATATTTTTAACACCAATATTCAGTTAAAATATACTACTATACAAACAAGACAACATCTACGTCAATTGTATTCTATGAAATATATGATGTTTTGACTTATCCATTTGAAGAATATTGCAGTCAAAGCGATAGAGGTTCAGACGTGCCGTACGGGTCCATAGTTCGGAAGAAGAATGAATGTTAATTCTGCTAACTTTGTCCCTATCAAAATGAAGTAAGGTTACTCAGAAAGCCACTGCACTGAACAGTTTTCCAAAATTATGAAGTTTTAAATTATGTTTTCATGGTAACGAGGAACAATTATTGTTTGGAAGAAATAATTCAATCGCAAGGCTAAAGTTACAGTTATATAAATTATCAGGAAGAGAGATAACGTAGATTTTTCACCACGATATTAAATTGACAAATCACATTTGGTTATTGTTGCATATTCTCCCGCTTTTTATCTCGTAGTTCATCTAACTTACATGTTACCAAGAATTTGTTTTACAATATGTCGATGATGTCTGGAAGCATTCCCTACTTAATCATTTAACTGTACTAATTCGTTATAAGTTGTAATACGGTGGGTTAGGAAACTTCGAGTGGCTACATTTGTCTACACAAAGCATTGATAAGCTATCAAATAAGACATTTCATCGAACCTGACAAAACTGGGTTACCTACGTATTAAAATATCCTTTCTGTGCCAAAAGAAGACAGATATTTCTTATGATAATGTATTTTGTCCATATCACTGAATTAACCAATTTATTAATGTTTTTTCAAGTAAATATATACAAAACTGTTTCACTCTATATTTATTAATCTGTATAGTAGAAATTATCAAAACAACCCATTACAGAAAGATGTACTTATGAAGTAGATCGAGAACCTATTAATCTATTAAATTATCTACATTACGTAAAAATAATATTTTTTTCCATTATTAATTTACAAAAGTATAATTCACAATTACTTATTTTGGAAATTTCTGACCACTATTACCAGTACCTAGTGATATAATTTAATAATAATATTAAGACACTTAATAAATAGTTATATAAAATAGTTATTACAATATTTAAAATATAGTTATCGTTATTTAAAACCTGTCTAATAGAACGTATGCTGGAATTTCAAGAAATAAATAGTTTCACGAATCACGAAATGTTTGTTTTAGTTGTTGCAAATGAACTAGAATTTTTACAAACACAACACACAAATACAGAAAATAGTGGCAAAAAGGCAGTGGCCAAGCCTAGTGACATGCCAGCCTGTCTAAGTTGGGCTTATTTACAAAATCCAACCTCTTTGACTCTAATTTCAAGAATAATTTGTATATAGTAAAATGTTATGTTACTAATACAGTAAAACATAGCAAGAACTATGTAATCATTAAGCTAAACAATATGCTTGCTCGACCATCTTGATGTTTTAATAACAAACTGTCTTTTGTACTGGTTGGGATGTAACTCTCGTAATAATTTATGATACCAACGTTGAAAGGAATTGGGGCTGCCAGTGCTTAAATCAGTTGCCATGCATTGACCACTGTTACTAGAATCAACTGAAATGATGCATTAACACTGTTATGCGCACCCAGGTTAGGGAATTACATGGTAAAAGGACCAGTCCTTTTGCAGGTCGTCGCACTTCTATCAAGTAATAATGGAGTATTGGGATATCTAGGTTTACGTCACGTGTGATGCAATACATAGTGTGCATATGAAATAAATATTTCAGATTATCATTATCATTATTATTGTAGTACGAGCGGACGGTTGAGATAGAACAAATACCTAATTAATTCTCTGTAGCCATTCAAATAATATAAGGCTACTCAAAATTTATTTTGGGTTACTGTTAGGTATCTATAATTATACATCTTCCAAGTGTATAATGTGCTGAAATGAGAGATATATCGATATTATTAGAAATAATTTTGATGCTAAATTAAGATCTTGACAGGGTAAGAGTTCTAAATTACCGGATATATATAACGTCAAGTCCAATGTTAAACAATGCACCGACCATTATAAAAATATTATTGAAGTCTTCACTTGTTAGAGACAAGAAAATTCTGAAATTATTATAAATTTAATTCCTACAGAAACTTTAACAATGCTATTTATAGGTTTATTAACTTCACATATTTCGTTTTATTTAATATGGTGGAGTAATATTGAAATTTTAATTTAGCTGCAAAGTTAACTTTTATTTACATGAATAGTCAAACTAAATGTTTCTTAAGGGTTTTAAATATGAAAGAATATCTCATTATGAATAAATTGGTAGGCATTGCAGTAAGACAATTATGATAGCTTTTAATTATATGAAGTACTTTATATAATTATATACCTTGCAGAGAAGCACAAATATGCCTCAATAACCTCCGCAACGTCTCGTGCCAATCCTAAACGAACTTTTATGAATAACGCACAAAATGCAAACAATTTCGATACAAACATTAGATTGTGATTATTTAAGTGTTTATTTGTTGTTTTAGTATTAATTATTTAATTTTTGGTTAGATTAAGTTAACAGCGACAGCATAGTTCTGGTTTGCAGTTTTAAATAGATAATTTGTAAACGTTTCACGTAAATCTCGCTGAAAATTAAAATAATATGCAATGTTTACATCAGACGACGTTTGAGTCTGCAGTAAATCTCATTCCTAGCCCTTTCCATACATTTAAAAATGTCGTTGCAAATTATAGTTATGAATTATATCCCCCTTGCCTCCTATATATTTTAGTGTCAAGCACTGGAACTCACCCCAGCGCAGTGTTATCCACCGTTCAGTGCTACTGTAGTAGAAATTCCCTCATCATCTAACAACAGTTTTCTCCGTACCCCTGGATGTAAGCTTAGACACTATAGAGTGAGTACTCGTATTATCAAAAGCTCCTTCTATATCCAGGAATACTGCTAAAGCTATTTCCTTTTGTTTAATAGCTTGCTCAATCTTGCTAACCAGACAATGTAGGACTGTTTCACAAGATTTACCTTTCTGATAGGCATGTTGATTTGAATGTAAGGGACGGTTGATGAGGACTGTGTCCCTTAAATGCCTATCCAGAACCTTCTCCATGGTCTTGACCAAGAACGATGTCAGGCTTATTGGTCTATAAGCCTTTGCAACCTCATAGGAGGGTTTACCTGGCTTCGGTATAAATATAACCCTAGAGGTCCTCCAGGATGAGGGTATGACTCCTGTCGCTAGACTAGTTCTAAACAGTCGTAGAACCAAAGGTATCACCAAGTCCCCACTTTCCTGCAGTAAAGCAGGAAAAATGCCATCGGTACCTGGTGATTTAAACGGCTTAAAAGACTCCAGGGCCCGTTTTATCCCTAAGTAGTTGATAACAGTCTTTGCACAGTTCCAGTCCTCCTTAGACGAGATATCTCTAGGTTCTCGCCGCCATTCACTAACAACTGTTTCACTGATTTACCACTGGTACCTCTTCTTTGTACAAAAGTTGGTTTACGGCCTTGATTCATAATAACTAAGTTAGATTATACTAAAAAATTCAAGAGGCACTCACCCCGAATGTTGATGTTGCTGCTCCCCCAAGCGATGTGGTGGGCATTCGCTATTCCAGTGACAAGGGTAGAAAACCTTTCCCCCCTCTTGGTTTGGCCCTGATATCGAGAGTAGTTACCTATCCCTTCCTTTCCTGATGTTCCAACCCCTACTTACCAACAACCCCAGACTAAGGTGTTATGTGACCCGTGCTGAAAGTCTCGTAGCACTGGGGGTATATTCAGTGTCAATAAAAAACGGAGCCTTCTGGGAACCACGGGACACCCAGTCGTAATTACTCTTATCTTCATAATCGGGTCACTAGGAAAATGGACTGCAAACACCCGGTTCTCGTGGGATCAGAATGGAGAATGAAAAAGGAAATAAAAACAAAACTGAAACTAAAAAAGGTAAGCGAAACTCAACCAGAAGAGCTACCGATTGAGCAATTAAGAGTGTCTGAGATGACCCCAATGGAGGAAGACCGACTTCTCTTGTCAGAAGGCAGAGTTCGGCCGGCAGAGCCAAAAAAGAAGCGGCTCTCGAGAGGCGAACTACGAAAGCGGAGGATTGAAGAGGCTGTCGCTAGAGGTGAGCCGATAATCCCACGGAAAGAAAGGCAGAAGAGGTGGGAAGAAAAAACCGAGCTCTGATAAAACCACACAACGAAACCGGTTCCTCAAAAGGGAATTTTATGTTTGTCGGGGCCCCAGAGCAAGGGAAAATCATTCCGTACCAGATCATAAACAACAAACCCCAAGCTATGCAGGTGTGAAGAGGCTGCGATCGCAGCTGACACCTGAAGAACAAGCAAAGGGAGGGGAGAAAAGAAGGAAGGGGCGTGATGGAGGTGTCACCAAGAAGACACCCGAAACATATGCCGAAAAGATCTCTGTGGAGAAGCTGGCTATTGTCCGGCTCGAACACCCAGAAGTAAAGCTATCGATGGAAGAAGCCAACAACCTGAAGAAAGTGCTGGGCAAACGCGCCTTTAAGGGCAAAAACGTTAGGATGTCCAGCTGTAATGTTGAAGGTGGAGCGATAGTGGTCGGCTTTATAAACACAGAAACGAAAGAGTGGCTGGAGAAGCAGGTCTAGGAACTGAGTCCTTTTGAAGGAGTTCAGATGAAAATTGGCCCAGCTAAAAACCTGGTAAAGATGTTTAAAGTGTCAACTTTCATCCCTAAGGACATCGAGATGGACAGCAAGCAAGAGCTGTTCGAAGCCCTCAAAAACCAAAATGACCTGGACACGGACCAATGGACTGCTGTTGGAGGGAAATTTAGCACCAACGGCGAATTCCTGGTCCTTCATGTGGACGAAGACTCCCTGAAGAAGCTGAAGGCTCGATTACCTTCAAGCTGCAGGGAGGTAACGACCTATAGAGGACGACAGCGGTGCTCCAGATAAACCTACACCACAGCAGAGCAGCTACGTCAACACTCTGCCAGAAGATCCTGGCTGACGACATAGGCGTGGTCCTGATCCAAGAACCATGGACCGTTGGGCAGTCGTGTGATGGGGATAAGCACCGCTAAAGGTAATTTGATATACGATTCTGGCAGTAACAACCCTAGAGCATGTGTATATGTCAGTAACAAAATCAAGTAATTAAAAATGGCACAAATGTGTTCTAGAGACACAGCCGCGACAGAGGTTCACTTGCAGACAGGTGATGGCAACATCAGAATCCTGTTTGCAGCGGTTTACCTCCCATACGATTCTCCAGAACCACCGCCAACTGCAGAGATGAGGCGGATTGTGGAGTTCGGAACCCTTACGCGGAGGCACCTGATTGTCGGTGGTGATGCGAATGCCCACCACATCGCTTGGGGGAGCAGCAACATCAACATTCGGGGTGAGTGCCTCTTGAATTTTTTAGTATAATCTAACTTAGTTATTATGAATCAAGGCCGTAAACCAACTTTTGTACAAAGAAGAGGTACCAGTGGTAAATCAGTGAAACAGTTGTTAGTGAATGGCGGCGAGAACCTAGAGATATCTCGTCTAAGGAGGACTGGAACTGTGCAAAGACTGTTATCAACTACTTAGGGATAAAACGGGCCCTGGAGTCTTTTAAGCCGTTTAAATCACCAGGTACCGATGGCATTTTTCCTGCTTTACTGCAGGAAAGTGGGGACTTGGTGATACCTTTGGTTCTACGACTGTTTAGAACTAGTCTAGCGACAGGAGTCATACCCTCATCCTGGAGGACCTCTAGGGTTATATTTATACCGAAGCCAGGTAAACCCTCCTATGAGGTTGCAAAGGCTTATAGACCAATAAGCCTGACATCGTTCTTGGTCAAGACCATGGAGAAGGTTCTGGATAGGCATTTAAGGGACACAGTCCTCATCAACCGTCCCTTACATTCAAATCAACATGCCTATCAGAAAGGTAAATCTTGTGAAACAGTCCTACATTGTCTGGTTAGCAAGATTGAGCAAGCTATTAAACAAAAGGAAATAGCTTTAGCAGTATTCCTGGATATAGAAGGAGCTTTTGATAATACGAGTACTCACTCTATAGTGTCTAAGCTTACATCCAGGGGTACGGAGAAAACTGTTGTTAGATGATGAGGGAATTTCTACTACAGTAGCACTGAACGGTGGATAACACTGCGCTGGGGTGAGTTCCAGTGCTTGACACTAAAATATATAGGAGGCAAGGGGGATATAATTCATAACTATAATTTGCAACGACATTTTTAAATGTATGGAAAGGGCTAGGAATGAGATTTACTGCAGACTCAAACGTCGTCTGATGTAAACATTGCATATTATTTTAATTTTCAGCGAGATTTACGTGAAACGTTTACAAATTATCTATTTAAAACTGCAAACCAGAACTATGCTGTCGCTGTTAACTTAATCTAACCAAAAATTAAATAATTAATACTAAAACAACAAATAAACACTTAAATAATCACAATCTAATGTTTGTATCGAAATTGTTTGCATTTTGTGCGTTATTCATAAAAGTTCGTTTAGGATTGGCACGAGACGTTGCGGAGGTTATTGAGGCATATTTGTGCTTCTCTGCAAGGTATATAATTATATAAAGTACTTCATATAATTAAAAGCTATCATAATTGTCTTACTGCAATGCCTACCAATTTATTCATAATGAGATATTCTTTCATATTTAAAACCCTTAAGAAACATTTAGTTTGACTATTCATGTAAATAAAAGTTAACTTTGCAGCTAAATTAAAATTTCAATATTACTCCACCATATTAAATAAAACGAAATATGTGAAGTTAATAAACCTATAAATAGCATTGTTAAAGTTTCTGTAGGAATTAAATTTATAATAATTTCAGAATTTTCTTGTCTCTAACAAGTGAAGACTTCAATAATATTTTTATAATGGTCGGTGCATTGTTTAACATTGGACTTGACGTTATATATATCCGGTAATTTAGAACTCTTACCCTGTCAAGATCTTAATTTAGCATCAAAATTATTTCTAATAATATCGATATATCTCTCATTTCAGCACATTATACACTTGGAAGATGTATAATTATAGATACCTAACAGTAACCCAAAATAAATTTTGAGTAGCCTTATATTATTTGAATGGCTACAGAGAATTAATTAGGTATTTGTTCTATCTCAACCGTCCGCTCGTACTACAATAATAATGATAATGATAATCTGAAATATTTATTTCATATGCACACTATGTATTGCATCACACGTGACGTAAACCTAGATATCCCAATACTCCATTATTACTTGATAGAAGTGCGACGACCTGCAAAAGGACTGGTCCTTTTACCATGTAATTCCCTAACCTGGGTGCGCATAACAGTGTTAATGCATCATTTCAGTTGATTCTAGTAACAGTGGTCAATGCATGGCAACTGATTTAAGCACTGGCAGCCCCAATTCCTTTCAACGTTGGTATCATAAATTATTACGAGAGTTACATCCCAACCAGTACAAAAGACAGTTTGTTATTAAAACATCAAGATGGTCGAGCAAGCATATTGTTTAGCTTAATGATTACATAGTTCTTGCTATGTTTTACTGTATTAGTAACATAACATTTTACTATATACAAATTATTCTTGAAATTAGAGTCAAAGAGGTTGGATTTTGTAAATAAGCCCAACTTAGACAGGCTGGCATGTCACTAGGCTTGGCCACTGCCTTTTTAACAGTTTTCTTTATAACAGTTACAGAATTTTAATTATTATTGGACTTTATATTTTTAAATTAATTAATAAAATCCATTAACAAATAAGCTTCTTCAATGTGTAATTTATTCTAAGAGTATTTAACACACTTATATATTGTTAAAAGTTTATATGATAATCAGTCTAGTTGTTAAACATATTTTAATGCTAGGAACATTTAATGAAATAAATGACAAATACTGCTATAATGATCATCATTCCTTTGTTTGAAGGTCATTTTTGACGATGGAAGGATTGTGAAGGAAACAGGATTTTTCCGGACATTTGCCATCGTTCAGTGAAACAAGAAGTCAGTAACACTACGTTTCGAGATCTGCAATCTGATCTCTTCTTCAGGTAAAGAACTAACCTAATACATAATTACAAACTAGGTTAAAATAAACATATCTTACCAAAACGTTGTGGCACGCCTAAGTGAGGAATCACAACCTACATGTTGTTTGTCAACTTCAGTAGTTTATACCTCGTTACCATAAAAACACGAATTTATAATCATAATATTTTCAAAATTGTTTCAACACAGCAGATTGCTGATTCATTGTGCTTTTAGTTAATACGGACGTAGTTAGCAGTGTTCACGTTCGCTCTTCTTCGGACCTGTGACCTTGACATCACGCCTGAGCCTCTATCCTCAATGCTGCAATATTCTTCAAAAGGATAAGTCAAAACATTATATTTTTCTTTGAATATAATTGACGTAGAGGTTTCTTGCATATATGGCTGTAGATTGTGTCTGAATATTGATGTTAACGTATTAGTTTGGCTTGAAATAATTCAAAATTTGCATTTTTTAATGTTTGTTGAAAGAAACTGCCATAAAACTTCTCATGTATGATAATTACTTTAATAAATATTTGTCCACTTGTCAAGTTAAGTTAAAACTATACGGATTTACATAAAGGAGGTGCTTATCGCGGATGTACAGGTAATATACTTATTGTACTGGTTTAAACTTGTTACGCAGCTATAATTTAAAAAAAATGAGAAATGTACAAAGGGAAGGCAAGTAGTCGAATTACTGAAAGCCATGTAAAGAATGTAAGGTAATAATAATATTAGAGATTTGACGCAGCTGAATATACAGCAATATTGGAAGCTAATCGGGAGTACGCATGTAATATTATATCCTAGAAAAAAAACATCAATAAATAATTTAAATGCTAGTTATACGTCCAAAGAGGGACAGGGTGAACATATTAATTAGTGAGGTAAGTTTAGTAACACGAAAGTCAGATATACACGAAAATGTATATGTATACATTTAAATGTATCAATGTATATTTCTTAATACAGTTAATCGCTATCATACGAATTATTATTGTTATTATAGTAATAAATGATTTAAACTATGTAAACATATATTAACGTTATTTCGAACAGGCATTAAATTTATGTAACTGTTCTCTGATGCTACGAAAATCCTGTTGGCAAAATTACAATTCGTAAAGAGATTTTTGAATAAAGTCTTCATACATTATACTTGTGTGTTACAGGTTGAGATGGAACGGACCTTATGAACCATGGCAGATCACAAATCACTAATTCTTTTCTTGAGATACAGGAGGGGTCTTATTGTTATAAAAGTTTCCACTGGCTTGAATTGTATTGTTATAAATAAATATAAAAAATGATAAGTCACTACTAAATTGATGTAATATGCTTTTGTTATCTATACTTTTTAAGGTGTAACATGATCAAATACTTGATGTAACAGTACAAGAGCTTTATCGATCCTTACATTACGTCTTGTGATATTAAGATATGTTAGAGAATTTTAAATGGATTGCTGATATTAACCTCTTAATAACAGGTTAAACAGATTAAGTGACAATAATTACAAATAAAAGACCATGATCGAAGTTATACATCCTTTAATAATCAAATAATACAATTGCCTGCACGGATGTCCGATCTAAGGTCTTATAGATAACGCAGCTTCTATTAAACCATAGAACCATAGTTTATGGTGGCTTTTCATCAGTACCGTAAATTTGTATTTGTATATATTCATTAATTATACCCTTTGATATGTTTGAATACCAAAAACATGTTTAGGGTCTAAACTTATCAAGCAGAACAATTATCGAGTACAACAGAATGAATGACTCAAATTGAGATGGCCCCTTCAGAACAATTACACAACAACAACAACAACACACACACACACACACACACACAAATATAATTTTCCTATATGCATTTTTTAGGGTATATATCATAATAAGATACATTTACAGTGACAGAATATGTTACATAGAGGGTCTCACTCCACTTATGTCACTGGGATGTTATCAGATACTTGATAAACTGGTAAGGCCTCTCTGATACACAAACATGAATTAATATATTGAAAATAAATTAGATATGAAGTAACATATTTTTTATCCATTTTTGATACTATGGGATCTTTTTAATGATTAATAATTACTTTTAAAGATCTACTGTGAAAGTATTCAGTAACATGTATGATTTATGGTGACATATTTCAAAGGCTTATTATACTTTCACCGTCAGAATCACAGTATGTGCCGTAGTGGTAAGTTGATTCACTATAAAGTTAACATAACATAACTCAGAAACAAAGAAATAAGTCAATAAAATATACAGCACATCGTTAAACACGATCGTGAGTATTACTCCATTTAGGCTGTGGATCGGCAACTGAAGATGGATGAGTATAGGAAATTCTCGGGAGTGTTACTTGTAATAAGAA